>NC_059220.1:37395524-37695524 GCF_020615455.1 Coregonus clupeaformis
GTAGTATGGGAGTGGGCTCAACGGACCTCTCCTCTGTGTCATACTGCCGAGACAGGGCGTCTGCCTTTCCGTTCTGGGACCCAGGGATGTAAGTGATCTTAAACACGAACCGGGCTAGAAACATAGTCCACCGAGCCTGGCGAGGATTTAGTCTCCTAGCTGCCCGAATGTATTCCAGGTTACGGTGGTCAGTCAAAATGAGAAAAGGGTGTTGAGCCCCCTCAAGCCAATGCCTCCACACCTTTAGGGCCTGTACCACGGCTAACAGCTCCCTGTCCCCTACGGACAACTGATAACCCAAAAAGGAGACCGACTCCTGGAAGAACAGACATTTCTCTGTCTTGACATACAGGTCATGCTCCAACAGCCTCCTCAACACTCGGTGCACCAGGGCTACATGCTCGGCTCGGGTAGAACTGTACACCAGAATATCGTCTATGTACACGGCCACTCCCTGCCCCTGCATGTCCCGGAAAATCTCATCCACAAAGGATTGGAAGACTGACGGAGCATTCATTAACCCGTATGGCATGACGAGATACTCATAATGACCCGAGGTAGTACTAAATGCTGTCTTCCATTCAACGCCCTCCTTAATGCTCACCAAGTTGTATGCGCTCCTGAGGTCCAATTTTGTGAAGAACCGTGCCCCGTGTAATGACTCCGTCATAGTCGCAATCAGAGGGAGTGGATAACTATATTTCACAGTAATCTGATTGAGACCGCGGTAATCAATACACGGGCGCAAACCTCCATCTTTTTTCTTCACAAAAAAGAAGCTCGAGGACGCAGGGGAAGTGGAGGGCCGTATGTATCCCTGTCTCAGAGACTCGGCAATATATGTCTCCATCGCCCTCTTCTCCTCTTGTGACAAAGGATACACATGGCTCCGCGGGAGCGCAGCTCCTGCCTGGAGGTCTATCGCACAATCCCCCTGTCTATGAGGTGGCAATCGCGCCGCCCTCGCCTTGCTAAACACGAGTGCTAAATCCTCATACTCGGGGGGAACGTGCATTGCGGGCATTTGGTTTGGACTCTCCACCGAGGTCGCCCCTACGGAAACACCCAGACACAGCCCCACACACTGGGCAGACCACCCCTTAAGAGCCCTCTCTCGCCACGAAATGGTAGGATCATGAGTAATCAACCAGGGAAGCCCCAGCACCACCGGATGCGCAGGAGAGTCGATCAGATATAGCTGAATCGTCTCCTCATGACCCCCCTGCGTCTCCATCCTAAGTGGCGCTGTGACCTCCCTAATCAACCCGGATCCCAACGGACGGCTATCTAGGGCATGTACAGGGAAGGGATTATTAACCGGAAGGAGAGGGATCCCTAACTCTATACAAAATTTTCGATCTACAAAATTCCCAGCTGCGCCTGAATCTACTAGCGCCTTATGCTGGGAACGAGGTGCAACCTGTGAAAAACAAACAGGTATGGTTAGGTGCACGACAGAGAGCTCTGGGTAAGTGGGGCGCCTACTCACCTGGGAGGACTCCCCAGTGCGTGGCCTGCCGTCTCGTCCTCCTGGAGACCCCCCTCGGACTCCTTCTCCTCCGTTCTCTAGCGCCAGCACCCCCGAGCTCCATGGGACTCGGCTCGGAGGTGCTGGAGGGTGGAATGGGCGACCCCCATCCGGGACGTCCGCGGGTGGCGAGCAGGGTGTCTAGCCGAATGGCCATGTCAACCAATTGGTCAAACGTGAGAGTGGTGTCCCTGCACGCCAACTCTCTACGGACGTCCTCCCGGAGGCTGCAGCGGAAGTGGTCTATGAGAGCCCGCTCATTCCACCCTGCATCTGCCGCTAGAGTCCGGAACTCCAGTGCAAACTCTTGAGCGCTCCTCATCCCCTGCCGGAGGTAGAATAGACGCTCCCCCGCCGCCTTCCCCTCAGGTGGATGGTCGAACACTGCCCGGAAGCGGCGGGAGAACTCCGCATAGGTGATCGTTGCGGCGTCTATCCTCCTCCATTCGGCGTTGGCCCACTCCAACGCCTTGTCGGTGAGACAGGAGATGAGGGCGGAAACGCTCTCGTGTCCCGAGGGCTCCGGGTGTACGGTGGCGAGGTAGAGTTCGACTTGCAAAAGGAAACCCTGACACCCGGCAGCGGTGCCGTCGTACGCCCTCGGGAGCGAGAGCCGAATCCCACTGGGTTCCGGAAGTTGGACAGGTGGACTGACCGATGGTGGTGGTGTGGTAGGTGGGGGCGTGGGTACCCCGCTGGTCTCCCATCGATGAAGGGTGCTCATCACTCTATCCAGAGCGTGCCCGATCTGGTTGATTCTGTCCTCCTGTCCACGAAGGTGCTCCTCAATAACCTCGGTAGGTGCGGCTGCTCCTGCTGATTCCATGGTGATAGGTGTGTAATTCTGTCAAGGTTGAGTGTAGATGTGGTGTGGAATCAAGCGCAGGACACACAGAGGCTTCGTACTAACGTCTTTAGTGAAGACAACAAAAGAACAAGCCAACACGGCTAAATACAACCCGGCAGGCAAGCAAACTTTACGCACACCGGTAAATGTACAAAACAAAAGGCACACACTGTGCGGAACTCTCTACAAAACAATACCGAGAGATAAACGAACTAGCATCCCAAGTTGACAAAGAACAATTACACACAACACATGACAAAACCCAAGAGAACTTATAGGACACATAATTAACACTAACAAGGAACAGGTGTAACAAAACAGACCAAACCAAACAAACATCGAAACATAGAACGGTGGCAGCTAGTACTCCGGAGACGACGACCGCCGAAGCCTGCCCGAACAAGGAGAAGGAGCAGCCTCGGCCGAAACCGTGCCACAAGTGTTTCGGACTTTAGATAGGTTGCTATACATTGACTCTTTCTTATGGTGTAATGAAACCTGAAAATATCTCTATAGAAGCAATCTATTATTATCAGTTTTGTTTGATTTCCTTTTGGTTTGATGGGCCCCGCTGCTGAGGCAAATAGTTCAGGTCACAATACTAGAGGAAGAGACTTGAGATTATCTTGGTCCTTGTAAACCCCGCTGTGTCCTTACAAACTGTATGTGGCTGTACAAACCACCGCACCTGACCTACCATTATCGCTGTGACCAACACTGCGCCCTCTGGCCTATTACTGAAATGTCATCATGGTGGAACATTCTATCAGATCTCTTTCAGGTTATAACATTTATACGGTTTGGGATATCTTACTACACAATGGTATAAAGTTGCTGCGTTCCATTTATTTCTCTCTCTGTCGCTCTGTGGCGTGAACTAGGCTACCTTTGTAAGGAACTTATCAGAAAATATGACCATGAATTGTTGACACACTAACTGTGATCATAATTTAGGACCAATGGTGACACCACCAGTGATAATGTCATGAGTTGCCTTATGTACTCCTGTAGATGAGGTGACAGTCATGTCATTTGTAAGG
This sequence comes from Coregonus clupeaformis, assembly GCF_020615455.1. Taxonomy (NCBI): domain Eukaryota; kingdom Metazoa; phylum Chordata; class Actinopteri; order Salmoniformes; family Salmonidae; genus Coregonus; species Coregonus clupeaformis. The sequence continues at coordinate 37,398,940 of NC_059220.1, forward strand.
ATCTGGTTTGGTTCGATCATTTTGGAATGCCAGCAAAGAGAACTTAGTGCATTCCAGTTTGATCATGGGATTTGAACATGTTCTTTTAAAAACTCACACCCATTTTGGTTTGGCAAATTTTTTAGTTTGTTCTTTGTAAGATGAAAACGTATAATTTGGTTCTATGCAACTGTGTTTTATTATATTACAGTATAATAAAGTTAGTTAATTATGCACAATGAGCAATTTTTTCCATTAAAGTTTTGAGTTAGAACCCATGAGATGGACAACGCTTACAAAAATAATGCAGAGAAAGGATGCTAGCCTATGCTTTTCTTTCTGTACAAAGATGGATTGTGTGAATTCAATGCAATTAATAACTGAACATTTTCTTAGTTGAACCTTTTAGAAATGTGTAAATGGGATATCTAGATTTAGTACTAGATAGCCCTTTTTCAGTGGTCCGCCCTAAATGTGTTTCAAGCTGTACTGTAGCAGCGCTATCCACGCCTTCAGCTGCCCAAGTTCAGGTGGTGTCAAAGTGACAGGGGAGGCAAATTATATTTATACCCACCTCTACAACTATATATGACACATAGCCAACTGCAATGTGAGATCTCTAGGCCTACATCTGTAAAAAATAAAAATAAAAATAATAAGCTATCTCCATATCAGCTCTCAGAATAAGGTCAGGATTTGTTAGACACTATACAACGGGTGGGTCTAATCCTGAATGCTGATTGGTTAAAAGTGCATTCCAGCCAGTGTCTATTGCACAAGTTACCACCTGCTAAATCTATGATTTTAAAATGCCTACAGTGCATTTGGAAAGTATTCAGACCCCTTGACTTTTTCCACATTTTGTTATGTTACAGCCTTATTCTAAAATTGATTACATTGTTTTTTCCCCCCTCATCAATCTACACACAATACCCCATAATGACAAAGCAAAAACAGGTTTTTAGCAAATGTATTTATTTTTAAACCCGGAAATATCATATTTACATAAGTATTCAGACCCTTTACTCAGTACTTTGTTGAAGCACCTTTGGCAGTGATTACAGCCTCAAGTCTTCTTGGGTATGACACTACAGGCTTGGCACACCTGTATTTGGGGAGTTTCTCCCATTCTTCTCTGCAGATCATCTCAAGCTCTGTCAGGTTGGATGGGGAGCATCGCTGCACAGCTATTTTCAGGTCTCTCCAGAGTTGTTCGATCGGGCTCTGGCTGGGCCATTCAAGGACATTCTGAAACTTGTCCCGAAGCCACACCTGCGTTGTCTTGGCTGTGTGCTTAGGGTTGTTGTCCTGTTGGAAGGTGAACCTTTGCCCCATGTCTGAGGTCCTGAGCAGGCTTTCATGTGCCTTTTACTGAGGAGTGGCTTCCGTCTGGCCACTCTACCATAAAGGCCTGATTGGTGGAGTGCTGCAGAGATGGTTGTCCTTCTGGAAGGTTCTCCCATCTCCACAGAGGAACTCTGGAGCTCTGTCAGAGTGACCATTGGGTTCTTGGTCACCTCCCTAACCAAGGCCCTTCTCCCCTGATTGCTCAGTTTGGCCGGGCAGCCAGCTCTAGGAAGAGTCTTGGTGGTTCCAAACTTCTTCCATTTAAGAATGATGGAGGCCACTGTGTTCTTGGGGACCTTCAATGCTACAGAAATGTTTTGTTACCCTTCCCCAGATCTGTGCCTCAACACAATCCTGTCTCGGAGCTCTACGGACAATTACTTCGACCTCATGGCTTGGTTTTTGCTCTGACATGCACTGTCATCTGTGGGACCTTATATAGACAGATGTGTTCCTTTCCAAATCATGTCCAATCAATTGAATTTACCACAGGTGGACTCCAATCAAGATGTAGAAACATCTCAAGGATGATCAATGGAAACAGGATGCAGCTGAGCTCAATTTCGAATCTCATAGCAAAGGGTCTGAATACTTATGTAAATAAGATATTTCTGTTTTTTATTTTTAAATACATTTGCAAAAATGTCTAAAAAACAGTTTTTGCTTTGTCATTATGGGGTATTGTGTGTAGATTGATATACGTTTAAAAAAAAAAAAAAATCAATTTTAGTATTTCAAAAGGGGTCTGAATACTTTCCGAATGCACTGTAAATTCATCAAAATAATGTTTTTAATGAAAATATGTCAATCATTATTTGAATATCATTTGGAGGATATATTGGCACGTTTTGCCAAACCTTGACTACGTCTCGGGCCTAACAACACCCATGCCAATATATCCTCCAAACACCGGCTTCGAGGGCATTATCACTTAACTGTTCCATAGGTAGAAAAACACACAATGCAATTTTTTAACCCTTTCTTTCTTTTCTCTGTGTGGAATACTGACACACTCTATCTGTGTGCATGTGTGTGACATAGCATACAGTATCTATTACAAAACAACAACTTTTTATCTCACATGCTACATAGAAGAGCAACATCCTACAGACATTGAATATTCATAACTATTGGAGAATCTACCATTTCATCAGGCTGGGTCACATAATCAGGGGAGAAATCAGGACTTAGTCATGACACATGAGTTTGGCAGAGTTGAGAGATGAAGTGGACCAGTGGGATAACTTGACTGAAGTGAGGCTTGGTTTAGGGAAGGTTTGTGTTAGGGAAGGTTTGTGTAAAGGAAAGTTTGTGTTAGGGAAGGTTTGTTTTAGGGAAAGTTGTGTTAGGGAAGATTTGTGTTAGGAAAGGTATGTTTTAGGGAAAGTTTGTGTTAGGGAAGGTTTGTGTCAGAGAAGGTTTGTGTCAGGGTAGGTTTGTGTTAGGGAAGGTTTGTGTTAGGAAAGAGTTATGTTAGGGAAGGGTTATGTTAGATATGCGTGGGAGGCCACCAAACCTTGTCTCGTCCGGTTAGATTTATGAAAGCCATTTCTGTGTGTGTGTGCAGTACACAGATTTGTTATCAAACCTGAAGTAATCTTAGAGGAAGTTAGAACTCATTTTTGTGTTCTGGTAAAAGCACTGGGTTCCATTGTGTCTTGGCCTGAGATCCCCCGCTCTACCTGTTGGTGGGGATGTTACAACATTTCTCTATTGCTTTGAGAGAGTCCCATGCAGGCCCACTTTTATTCGTTTTTTCAGAAACGGTTTTAAGAACCCTTTACCATTTTACTTTACTGCTGAATCAAATGACGGTTGAACAACGTTGAACTAATGGATGATGTTGAACATGTCTACAATCAACGTGTTTCCTGCTTACAAAGCAGCTTTACAGACCTCATCTCTGCTTTACATCCACTTTCATTGAGAGACTCTCACGTGCCAATCAAAATCAAGAAAATAACCATTCCACAAGTCTCAAAGGGAATCACACTTTTGTCAGTCAGTCAACACCAGAGTATGGGCTAAGTTGAAAGGTAGCAGCAGAAGCCAACAAAAAAAATCGGTTTCGCTACCAGCAGTCCTTATATTCATTTCACTGAGAGGGTGTGAAAGAGGAGGGGCGCTTTGGTTGTTCCCTGTCCCACAATATCCCCCCCTAATCCCATTAACCACACACACACACTGTAGGTCTGTGTGTGTGTGTGTGTGTGTACAACTGTGTGTGTTTGCGTGACGTATGTGCACAACATGTGTTTGTACTTGCTTGTTCGTTTGCATGTGTGTGAGTGTGTCGGGACAGGGGTGGGGAGGGAGAGAGAGAGAGAGAGAGAGAGAGAGAGAGAGAGAGAGAGAGAGAGAGAGAGAGAGAGAGAACAGACTGGATCCAGTTAGTAAAGGATCTCAGGGCAGGTAGGAACAAGCCTAGCTGAGTTTCTGTTGTACCACAGCCAAACTCAGCAGGTTGTTGATTACTGTCATCTTCACGTAGAGAGAAAGAGAGAAAGGAACCACAACGGTGCTCCGAAAGCCATTTATCCTTTTCTCTCAGTCTATTGCTTCCCATGTGGGTGTAGCACAGTGAAGAAAGCAACTGTCAAAAGGGCAGAGAGCTAAACCACATACTCATAAAGGGCTTGTATAGAGGCCCTTACCGCTCACCCCTTAACATAATAGTGTTGTTTAGACAGAGGGCGGCCGAGGTGTCACTTGTTTCTCAACAGACTACACATTTCAGCAAAGTCGAAGTGTTATTCCATACATACTGTATCTATCAACAGCCAATGTCTCATGCCATTATGTAAGCTTGGGAATTTTTCCCACGATCCCTGGGAATTCTAGGATGAGGCAGAATTCCCCATACGAAAAATTCCCATGTACAATCATCCCCAGCTTCCAATTGGCTCATTCATCCCCCCTCCTCTCCCATGTAACTATTCCCCAGGTTGTTGCTGTAAATGAAAATGTGTTCTAAGTCAACTTACCTGGTAAAATAAGGGTAAAATAAAATAATAACAAAAATATATTATTGACCTTGTGACTAATTAGTAAAAAGAAAACTTCAGGCCCTAATAATGAGCCAGGTGGATGACCATTGACCTTTCATGATGATTGTGAAAAAATTAAACTTATGAGACCTTTCGATGACCCATCAAGTTCAACTTCTTTCTTTCTCCTCCCCTCTCAAGATACTTATACTCTTCCTGTGTGAGACACCATTTTACTGCAATTTCATCTAATTAACCCCTTGTGAAACTAGCCTAAAATCCCTCTGGTAGGAAGGATCTTCATAAGGGATTAGATCTAATGTCTGTGCTAATTTGAAGTGAAAAATCTTTGGAGGAAAATGTCAGGACAACCCATGCACTTAAGGCGAGACAACAGACAGAGAAAAACAGAGGAGTTTCACTTGAACCTGAGCCAAGCCTCTAACCCTGCAGATCAGTGGATTGGTGTGTGTGTGTGTGTGTGTGTGTGTGTGTGTGTGTTATTGATGTTTCCAATGAATTGGTGTCTGTGTGTGTTTCTGTGTGTGTGAGTAAACACTTAACTAATGGTCCCAAAAAAAACTTGTCATTGTTAGAAGGCTATAATGTTCTCATTAACTATGGCGTTCTCATAAATCAAAGTACTGTCTTTAAGGAGTGTCTATAATAAATCAGAAACAACTTTGGGTTAGTCTATTGTTAACAGAGCTACACCCGTTAGACCTGTAGTGGTTCAACCCTGACAGACAGGTAGGCCCATCCCTGGGTGGAGTGGATAGAAATCACTGCACTTCACAAAGGTAGAGGTTAGTCCAACTGCTACCAAGGAAGTCACATCAGAGAGGACAGGAGCAATAGTGTCCATATGATTTCTTTATTTAGTGGTCCTCAAACCCCTGGTCTGTTGGCCGGTATTGGTCCCTGGGATGTTGGCCGGTATTGGTCCCTGGGATGTTGCTGATCAGATGGTTAGTGTATGCCAATTTAGACAGTTCTCAAGTGTCAATTCTAATCACTTGTCCCCAAAGAAGGAGGACCATAACAATAAGGTGCCTTCCACCTAATAGTGCTTGGCCCCCTAAACAACGTGATCAATCCAAAGAGGGTGTAATTGTATTTGTGTATGTGCAGCAAGGAGAAACAGATGTGTTAAGTTTGGGTTGACATATAGTAGGCCTACATACATAAATCTCTTGTACATGTCCAATGTTCTCCTCGCCTTTTTTCATAAATAAATTCTCAACATCAGGAAAAAGATTTTCAGAATTTATTTCATCCACACTAAAGTGTAGAGTGTTATGACCCAGACCATAATAAGCACATCAAGTGCCCTGCCGAGCAGAGATGGGTAAGTCCAGTTCTTGTGGGTACTGCTGGTTTTCCATCCTCCCTTAATCATGGACTGATTCTAACTTGGAGAATCAGTCATGTGGAATACCTAGCCATTAATGCCCCCCATTCAGTCTTTGTAATTACATTTTTAAATCATCACAGTATGCCTAGTAGCTCACTGTGTGTTTATTTAAATAAGAATAACTCAAAACTATATATTTTTGCAATTATTTTCCTCAGCCTCCTCTGGCCCTTGAAATGCTCAGTCTGATCGTGTGGGTGTTAGGAAACAAATTTGAAGATATTTACATACACAGCCCTGACTGGAAGGTCTAGAGCCCACCCCCTTACCCAGATGAACAGTCAATGGTCTATTATAATCAGATTACATTGGGAGGTCATGATGTGGGCCAAAAGTTCCATCCCACCTGAACAGGCTGAAATTCCAGGCATTTCTTTTCAAACAGCTCTTACACAAAAGGGCATTACAGTATCTTCATTTTCACAATTTAAGATAGTTATTTCGACCTGATAGTGTGGAAATATCATTAAAAAAACATGTAAATCATGTTTTTAACTGCACTGCCCCTTTAACTAATTAAAGTACCAGGAACCAAGAGTAAAACCAAAAACCAGCAGTGCCCATCCCTGAGGAACAGATTTGCCCACTCCAGCTCCCGAGTTTGCTTTTACTTTTAAAGAACAGTCAGACAAGTTATATGTTATATACAGAGCCCACTGGGCACATCACGTCATTTCAACTTGGAATTGTTGGTAATATTTGTTTGAGACCAATGCTCCCCAAAAAATATCTTCACTGAGCAAATTTCAGGTCTGCTGAGCGCAAATTTGAACGTTGTGAAAATCCTTTGTAACTTCCAGCGTGCGTTTACTGTGAACACTGAAGCTGTACCCACTTACTTACTGTTTTAACAGTGGCCAAGTAGGCTACTGTGGCTATTTGATCATAATCTAGGCCGACCAGAGTGGCCTACCATCAAAAACAATGGAGAAAATGCATCACATAGCATTTCTAACATGGAAATGGCTGTTCTATCATTCAGCCTACAGAAGCAGCCAATGTGTGGTGTTCAATGTAGGCCTACATTCCATGAGACTTTTGAAAAAACATGCAGGGCTTGACATTAACCTGTTTATCCACTTGTCCTTCAGACAAGTAGGTGACTGAAAATGTTGTGTTGTTTGATGCAAGAAACCACTTTACAAAATAAAATGCATTATTATTCCCTTACCATTATTACAGAGAATCAGACAAATTATGCTACCCTCTGCCTATTGGCTACTTAGCTTATTCAAGCCTGTCTCAAAATACAACACTGCCCCTTTAAGACAAAAATAAGCTCTTTACCTGACTCACTTTTCAAAGATGTCTAGAAATGTACACGTTTTGTGCTCTTGTGGGAAGCAATCACTCCCCTATTGCTGACTACAAATTATCTATAACTGGGCTAACTCTCACTAGCAAAGAGTGGCTACATGCAGCTCTCGCTTTGATCTCAAAACATGTGCGTCTACTCACAACCGCTCATACTGTAAACAAAGTCCAGTTCAAAGTAAATTGCACAGATCCATATATGGCAATGGTCTATTTGTACATTATATAGGCCTACTGCAGCTCTAATTGGTTATGCCACACCGGTCTTTGTAGAGTACATGCTTAGTCTTGCCTGTCAATGCAATAGTATCCTACTCCGATGCGTTCTGCCTACAACAAAATCTCTTAGTTAGTTTTGCATACTAAGTCTTGCATAGTTCGTTTTGTTTCGGTATGGATTGAAAGTGGCTAATATTGCGTTGATTCGATCACAGTTGCCACAGTAAAGGGAAACGTTAATAGTGTTAACAGAGAAAACTCTAGAAAGTTGAGTGAAATTCAATCTCGTGCTTCTCTCAGTGGGCTGATATTTATTCTTCACAGCAGTCCCAGGGAGCTGCGTCTATGCATGTGCGCAACATAGAGGGAACATTGGTTGGGTCTTTGACCAATGAGATTTCAACCTTTATTCACCCACTCAAAAAGACATCCAGAAGTTTGTTTAATTCTCAATGCATTAGCACAACCAAATTCCAATAGAAAAACAACGTCTGATTTTTGGTTTAGTTGTCATCTAAATGAGACATCACTGCGCTTTTAACCATTTAAAAGCACAACAAAGTTCAAATGGGAATACAGTGGCAGGTATTTTGTGAGTACATTGCACAACAACTTAATGTGTTATCACTGTGCTTCATCTAATAGCACAACCAAATGACCTGGATTGCAGTTGAGATTACCTTAAAAGTATTTACTGCAAGTGATCAATGCTGTTTGAGATTCTACAGATTATTATAGCAATTGTAAAAGATCTCCACAAACCTGCGATCTTTGCATGCCATCTTGGACTTCCCGAGTGGTGCAGTGGTCTAAGGCACTGCATCGCAGTGCTAGCTGTGCCACTAGAGATCCTGGTTCGAATCCAGGCTCTGTCGTAGCCGGCCGCGACCGGGAGACCCATGGGGCGGCGCACAATTGGCCCAGCGTCGTCTAGGGGAGGGGAGGGAATGGCCGGCAGGGATGTAGCTCAGTTGGTAGAGCATGGCGTTTGCAACGCCAGGGTTGTGGGTTTGATTCCCATGGGTGGCCAGTATGAAAAATATTTATAATGTATGCACTCACTAACTGTAAGTTGCTCTGGATAAGAGCGTCTGCTAAATGACTAAAATGTAAATCTTGAACATGCACATTTATAGTTACAGTAACCTCAAAATGTGTCCATGGATGTGTTACTCATTGAGATTGAACAAGTACTGTTACATTAGTTTGCAATATAGCCTTACCTTTAGGCTATTTACTGTATTACAAAAGTAATAATGAAATATGTTTGGATTACATCACAACCAAATATTAACATTTAAAGAATAGGACTAAATCAAATCAAACTTTATTTAAAGTGCATTTAAAGTTTGATTTGATTTAGTCCTATTCTTTAACTTAGATTTTTGGTTGAGATGGAGACGTGAATCCAATATATCAATTATTAATTTGTAGACAAACTGGAATTAAAGATTGCCCTATCCAAGCAGAAGATACATCTCCTTCAAATATTGATATTTGGTTCCGTTGACAACTAAACAATTCAATATCCAGTTTGTCTACAAATTAGTAATTGATATGTTGGATTCACATCTCCATCTCAACCAAAAATCAAAGTTAAGGAATATAACTAAATCAAACTTTAAATGCACTTAAAATAAAGTTTGATTTGATTTAGTCCTATTCTTTAATTATTATTATTTTTGGTTGAGCTGGAGACATGAATCCAACATATTAATTAATCATTCACGTGAAGATTAAATTTGAAATCAACCAACGCTTGAAATCCTAGGCCTATGTGTATTGTCTATTTTCAGTTGAATCCTGGGTTGAATTGAAACAATAGCTGTTAATGACTTCGCAAATGTTATATAGGCCTAGTATCATTGATGATATGACTTAAGAGATCTCTCAATAATCATTCTCACGATAGCACATTGGTAGTAGTCAGTGACAAATATCAAAGCTAAGCAGGGCTGGTCTTAGTTAAAACCCTGGATAAGAGACCAAAAGAATAGCTGTAGATAGAGCAAATATCCTGTAGGAGGTGCTGCTCAGCTTATTGTTATTTTCTGAAGTTGTTTCAAAAGGTACAAATTCAACAGACAAACCTTGTATAAAATATGTTGAAAATTGATAACCATGATCCTGTGGTTAAAATGTTACCCTCAAAACAACAGTTTAAGTTGATTACTTTTTGCAAATCCAATGTGTTTCCCCTTAGATTCCACGTCACAATACGTTGACAAATTACGTTAAAACAATGTTGATTCAACCAGTGTGTGTCCAGTGGGAAAATAAATGTTTGAATCTAGACCGATGTATGTAGTTTATTACTTTATATTATTAAAACATATTAAACTCTATAATTGAAAGAGTATGAGGAGAAAATGACCAAACAATCACATTGGTTTTTGTAATGTAAAAATGTTATGAAAGGGCACTTTCATCATTTGTCCCGTCAAATTATTTATCGTACTGTCCTGATCCCGCAAACAGTTCTATAACACCAGAACTTTCCTGTTGGGTCAAAAATCACTCCCGTCCCGTCATTATTTTTACGAGCTGAAATCAGAAATGGAAACATCAGCTCTGCATGTGAGTATCCGTAGCAACTGCTCCATCTGGCTGCTGCTCAGTATTCACGAGAAAGTTGCCTGCCCTGCACAGCACACACAGCTGAAAACAACCACATTACAAGATTTGGGCAATGCAGGCAGCCCTTCTACTTACCCAGAGTTGGATGAACTCAATTCTTCACCTGAAGGCTTCATCATTCACTGACCTATATTGGCATCTGAGGTAGCAACCTGGTCTCAGAGCATTTCGTATTATTCTGTACGTGAATTTGATTACTGCTTTTCATATGATATGTTACGAATTGCAATTCGTACATGTTTCGAATGAGCAAAATGTACAATATTCCAATTTGTTGTTCCTAACGTTAGCTAGGTGGCTAGGTTGCTAACGCTAACGTTAGCTAGGCTAAGGGTTAGGGTTAAGGCTAAACAGTTAAGGTTAGGGGAAGGGTTAGCTAAAAGGGTTAAGGTTAGGGTTTGGGGAAGTGTTAGCTAGCATGCTAAGTAGTTGCAAAGTAGCTAAAACGTAGTAAGTATACTGATCATAAATATAAATGCAACATGCAACAAGTTCAAAGATTTTGCTGAGTTACAGTTCATATAAGGATATCAGTCAAGTAAAATAAATAAATTAGGCCCTATTCTATGGATTTCACATGACTGGGAATACAGATATGCATCTGTTGGTCACAGATACCTTTTAACCCTCCCGTTGTCCTAGGGTCAAAATGACCCGCCACTGTGTTGAACCAACTTTATTAAATTTTTATATTTTTTTGATCATTTGTGAGAAGGAGGCAGTGATACTTTCTTTGAAGTCTCACTGCCTCCTTCTCACAAATGATCAAAAAAATATAAAAATTAAATAAAGTTGGTTCAACACAGTGGCGGGTCATTTTGACCCTAGGACAACGGGAGGGTTAAAAAAGGTAGGGCGTGGATCAGCAAACCAGTCTGTATCTGGTGTGACCACCATTTGCCTCATGCAGCGCGACACATCTCCTTCGCATAGAGTTGATCAGGCTGTTGATTGTGGCTTGTGGAATATTGTCCCACTCCTCTTCAATGGCTGTGCGAAGTTGCTGGATATTGACGGGAACTGGAACATGCTGTCATATGTGTCGATCCAGAGCATCCCAGACATGCTCAATGGGTGACATTTCTGGTGAGTATGCAGGTCATGGAAGAACTGGGAAATGTTCAGTTTCCAGAAATTGTGTACAGATCCTTGCGACATGGGGCCGTGCATTGAATGGCATGACAATGGGCCTCAGGATCTTGTCACGGTATCTCTGTGCATTCAAATTGCCATAGATAAAATGCATTTGTGTTCATTGTCTGTAGCTTATGTCTGCCCATACCATAACTCCACCGCCACCATGGGGCACTCTGTTCAGAACATTGACATCAGAAAACTGCTCACCCACACGATGGCATACACGTGGTCTGCGGATGTGAGGCCGGATGGACGTACTGCCAAATTCTCTAAAACAACACCGGAGGCAGCTTAACATAAATTCTCTGGCAACAGCTCTGGTGGACACTCCTACAGTCAGCATGCCAATTGCACGCTCCCTCAAAACTTGAGACATCTGTGGCATTGTGGTGTGACAAAACTGCACATTTTAGAGTGGCCTTTTAAGGTGCACCTGTGTAATGATCATGCTGTTTAATCAGCTTCTTGATATGCCACACCTGTCAGGTGGATGGATTATCTTGGCAAAGGAGAAATGCTCACTAACAAATTTATGCACAAAATTTGAGATACATTTAATTTAATTTCATGTAACATGGAACCAACACTTTACATGCTGTGTTTATATTTTTGTTTAGTGTAGTTACAAAGTTGCTAATTAGCTAAAATGCTTAAGCTGCCCGTGATGAGATTCAAATACGCACATTTTGGGTTGCTAGACGTTCGCTTTATACACCTACCCATCCACCCCGACCAACCACCCTCCTTTTGTTTTTGCCTTACGTCACCTTCGGTCTTATGTAACCATACCAAACATAACATATCTTACTAATTGGAGTGTCCTGGATTTACGTTTACTGTGTTACGTCTAGTCCAGGGGTCTCCAACACGTCGATTGTGAGCTACCAGTAGCTCGAAGCCAACATATGAGTAGCTCGCCAAACAATTCTGAAAGTTCATGCAATTTTTCATGTTTTCCACTGCAAACTGTCATAAACAAATCTCACAAGTATCAGACACTGCAAGCTCCCAGCTAATATGTAATCAATGCAACATTGACATTATCCCACCCCTGGCTAGCCACTATTGCCTTAAAAAGCCAAACCTAACACAATATCTGGCAATTAATTTCCAGAAGTCTTGCCCCTGTCTATGTGGTGCACATGTTTGTCTATCACTCTGTGTGTAGTCAGTTGATGTGATAACCCTCTTGTGGGTTGACAGAAATACATTCCACAAAACCTTCTCAATTAAATGTTCACTGCAAAGTAGGCTAACCTGGCAGAAGTATCTCATGAGTAATTTTATAATTTGCATCTATTATTTGTTATTTGCAAACTTTGCCATGAAATGAATTGTAACTTTTAGAATGGAAAAAATAAACATTCTAAAACCACGAGAAAACCCCCCGGAGAAAACATAATTTGGGAAAATATAAAATACCTTTTGGGGAATAAATCACATATTTTATAGGACCCCCTTAGAGTTGTTTATTAACCATTATTTTACCAGGTATAGTGACAGAAAATGTAGTGCACTACTTTCTCTTGTACTCTAAGGACCCGGGAAAGAGCTGCAGGGGAGAGGAGAAGAATGTGCCTATTTGAAAGCTAGAAGAAAATGAATAGCTCTCATGCTACAGAAGGTTGGAGACCCCTGGTCTAGTCTACGAGACCAGGCTGGAGGTAAAGCAGTGACTGAGCAGTGGCCATGGCTACAACTGGAGCAAGGCGTGAGAGTGAGCTGACGGAAGGGGGAGGGGGGAAATGACCATTAATTTTTTTATAGATTTTAATTATATAAGCTATTAGGCCTACACAGTTCGTTTTTTTTTTTTAATGAAATGCTCCACACATGACATATTTCTAGAACTTGACTCCCATTCCTGCCATGGGACCCGCAAGAGTCCTGTTCCTGTGTCAACCTCTACTCGTCATCACTACTGACATTTCTTCATGGACTCATGAGTGACCAAAGAGACCTCTTCCCTTATTTGGCTAGCACCAGTAGCAGCAGAAGCTGCAGCAGCAGCAGCATCAATAGGGTCATCAAACACTCCAGCAGCGCCTAAAACACCTACACTTCCTGCTGCAAAAATAGCCTCATTTGCCTACAGGGAGAAAGACAAATGGACAAAAGTACCCATCAATATGAAGTGCCTCTAGACAAAGCAAACATCATTGGAATATATATTATCTTAGTCATAGATGCTTACCTGTTTGGACTCTGATTTACCATAACAGAGGTTGATAACAAAATGCTCACAGTTACTTTTAAGGTGGTCATTTGACATTCTGGGCCTTTCAGTTTGTCTTCATCCTCCAGGGAATACTTTCAGTTTCTCTACATTCCTCCATAATTTCACTGATCACCCGTGGTGTGTACTTTCCATCCAGGTAGTTGTTGACTTGGTAAGGTCTCCTGCTGCCACACCCGTTAACTTCTCCACTGTAACTGGGCCTTTAGGAACAGCTGCATGATCCACTAACACTGATTGTGACTCTACAAATTGCCGGAAAGTGTGTTTTGATGACCAGAGAGCAAGACAGCGAGAAGAGACAGAGACAGATACAGAGACAGATACAGAGACTTTCTTAGGATATGTGTGATTGAATAAGTCCATGAATTTGTCTATGTTCTTAAAAAATGGCCTGTAAAGTTTTCATTCCATGTTAACATTCCTTCAGATTTGACTTTGTGTTATGCTTTTATCACCCATTTTTGATCAATTATAAATAATATTAACGCTTTTGTCACGCTCGTCTACGGAGGAGGACCAAGGCGCAGCGTTGAAGGCAAACATCTTCTTTATTTAATAAATGATCACACGATCAAAACAACAAAACGAAACCGTGACGTCCCTGGTTACATACACCAACCAACACGGAACAAGAAACCACAAACACAAAGTGAAAGACAGACAGTTAAATATGGCTCCCAATCAGAGACAACCAGCTGACACTCGTTGCCTCTGATTGGGAGTCACTCAGGCCAACATAGAAATACAAACATAGAATTACACACCCTGGCTCAACATAACAGTGTCCCCAGAGCCAGGGCGTGACAGTACCCCCCTAAAGGCGCGGACTCCGACCGCGCCAACTAAGTACCACAGGGGAGGGACCGAGGTGGGCACTCCGCCTAGGCGGCGGGATCCGGCTCGGGCATGATCCCCACTCCTTCTCTAACCCCCCAAAGTACCCCTGGTCCGGGTCTGGCCCTGCTGACCAGAGCTGAACTGAACACTGGTGGAGCGGATTGCTCTAGCTCCGGCGTGACGCAGCACCTGACCGGTGCCGACCCGCCACCGGTGGAACAGGCACGGGCCGTGCCGGACTGGACGACGCACACCACTGGCTTGGTGTGGGGAGCAGGAGCGGGCCGAGCCGGGCTGACGCAACGCACCACTGACTTGGTGCGGGGAGCAGGAACGGGCCGGACAGGGCTGACGAAAACGCACCACAGACTTGGTGCGGGGAGCAGGAATGGGCCGGACTGGGCTGGCGACGCGCACCACAGACTTGGTGCGGAGAGCAGGAACGGGCCGGACAGGGTTGACGAAACGCACCACAGACTTGGTGCGGGGAGCAGGAATGGGCCGGACTGGGCTGGCGCGCGCACCACAGACTTGGTGCGGAGAGCAGGAACGGGCCGGACAGGGCTGACGAAACGCACCACTGACTTGGTGCGGGGAGCAGGAATGGGCCGGGCCGAGCTGGCGATGCGCACCGTAGACTTGGTGCGAGTGGCAGGAACAGGCCGGACCGTACTGGGAACACACACCACTGGCCCTACGTGGGGATCAGGAACAGGCCGGACCGGACTGGCAACACACGCCAGTACCTCTCGCCGTGCCTCTACATCTTCCACCCCCTCTTCGACCAGTGGCCCCCGTAACCTGGCGGCCTCCTCTGCCAATCCGCTGGGCCGCTCTGCCGCGGTCTCCTGCTGGCCCGTCGTCCACGGCGTTAGCTCCCCCCCTAAACATTTTCTGGGCTTCACTCCTACCCGTGGCCAAGGTCTCCATGTCCCTCGCCAGCCGTTCGCCCTTCTGCCACAATGTCAAGCCCCTCTCCTCCTCATCCGGCTTGACCCAGTCGAGGAGGCGAAGGAGATCTGTTAGAGATCTCCCTGGCGATGGCTCCTGGACACGCTGCTTGGTCACATCTTGGAGGTTTCTTCTGTCACGCTCGTCTACGGAGGAGGACCAAGGCGCAGCGTTGAAGGCAAACATCTTCTTTATTTAATAAATGATCACACGATCAAAACAACAAAACGAAACCGTGACGTCCCTGGTTACATACACCAACCAACACGGAACAAGAAACCACAAACACAAAGTGAAAGACAGACAGTTAAATATGGCTCCCAATCAGAGACAACCAGCTGACACTCGTTGCCTCTGATTGGGAGTCACTCAGGCCAACATAGAAATACAAACATAGAATTACACACCCTGGCTCAACATAACAGTGTCCCCAGAGCCAGGGCGTGACAGCTTTATTTTATAATAAATTACATTATATTAAATTAATATTTTCATCCCAACAGCAACCCCGCCATTTGATTTTGAACATTGTTGGTTATTGTAACCACTCAAATTCAGAGCTATGGATGCAAGAACTGACAGTAAATGAGATTGACATGATTGTTTTAAATACTGTAGCTATATTTTGATGCTATACATTGTTTACAATGATTCATGACAACAAAAACAATGGATCTACTATATATATATACACACACACAACCTTTGGGGTTCTTTAAGACACTTGTACTAAGCTCAAAGTATTTATGCCACATTCAATGGATATACAGTACATTGTTAATTGAATACATCTCTAGAATAACCTGGAGTTATAAAATGGATGACATTGCCATTTCAATGGATGACATGGCCATTTCCAACGTACAAGGCCCAGTGTTTGTATGAACCCATTTTTATCTCAATCATGTCACCCATCTCCATCTAAGATTAAGGTTGGGAAGAAATGTACAGTTATGTAAAAAAACATAGAGAGATACATTATACTTTAATGCTACTGTTTATTAATAGTAATTAGTCCATGCTCTACTTCTCCTCAGTGTGTCAACATTGATTGTGCTCTGTGTCCCCAAATCCAAAACAAATTCAATGCAACGCACAGTAGTATATAGAGCCATGGTTACATGGAACTCCCTTCTCAAATTACTCAAGCAAACAACCAGGTACTCATCATGTAATCTCTGATACAATCAGACTTTAATTTGGGGAAATGGGGCTTTACCTTCCAGCAGTCACTGTCTCCTAAGCCACGTCAAAGTTTATACAAATATTATTTGAGCGCAGAAAACAAACAATAACCTTTGTGCGTCCTTCGTGTTTGTGTAGGATGGTCTCTCTTAAAGGTCTTTGGTTTAGAGGGCCTTTTCAGGACACAAGGTCGCAGGTTAGAATCCATCCTCTGCTTTCATTTTTCTCAGAAATTCCACTCCCTTAACAAGTATAGTATGATAAAGGCAATTTCTAATACACCCTCCTGTGTTCAAAGATCAATTGGTATCAGATGTCAGTGCATGTGAATGACCAGGAGAGGGCGCTACATGATAAACATTTATATCATTGCAACATCCATTCGCTTTATCCCCGCTAACGTTCATAACTAGGGCAGAGATCCTGTATATAATGACGAGATGATCTTGTCTCCACCCTAACAATGGGAATCGTTCTGCCAAATGCGGGTAGGCAGGCGGTCTGCTTATCGCTGTATTCCCGTGTGGACAGATTTTGACGGGAGTGGACCCTCTCGCATCGCATCTTCCTCTGACTAGGGCAAGGAGTTTTGGCGAAATTTTTTGAGGAACTAGGCTTTTATGGGTGTTTCCAGCATTGTCTGCAGGTAGGAAATCCTAGAAAATGTTCTGTAATTGACACAAGCTGTCTCCAATCAATCAATCAATGTCTGGTTGTGCGCGTGTTTTTGGCATAGCTCTGCGAATCTTAAATCGCACAAAACCTATTATTTGGCAGGGAATACTATTTGTAGATCAGTGATCCTAATAAAATACCAAATACACCTCAATTTGCTCAAGCTGATCATCTCCAACTGACTTTATGACAAAAAATAGGTCAATTAGGGGCAGTTAACGGAAGTACAATTTAGGGGTTGGAACTGGTTCACGAATACAGAATCGAAAACCGAAAGAATTAAAATAATAATCAAGGAACAGAAACGGAACGAAAGTGATCCATACTGTTCTGGAACAGAACCGTTATTTTTAAAAGCTTGGGAACCGGTTAATAACATTATTTTACTTTCCAGGCATTTTTTTCTTAACCAGATGCCCAGCGCTTCAAGCCTCCTCCTCAACCCTGTCTCGCCCTCTCCCCACCAGCAACATTTCTGTTGCATCTTGTGCCATAGGCTGCACTTGTCTGGCCATCAGTCATGTAAATAACTAGCTTGCAGGCTCTATCCACACTGATTGGTGAAGTAATTTAATGAGCTAAAAAAACAACATATGATTTCACAGGTTAAAAAAGGAACAGAAAGGAACAATATAAACTGGTACTTTTTTGGGGTTCGAACTGGTTCAGAACTTTATGTTGCTGGTCGGAATAGTGGAACTGAACTAAAAAAGTGTTTATGTTCAGAACAAAATGATTGGAGAAAGTATATTGTAGCGAATTCAGGAGGTAGCCTCGACCGGGACTGGAACCCGGGTTCATTGACTGTCAAGCCAACACCTTAACCATTACACCAAGAGGTCAGAACCTATTGGGGTAACAATAAAGGGGTTAGCTTGCCAGTCGCTGGATCCGGGTTTGAGTCCCAGTCAGGGCTACCCCCGAATTCACTACATTGGAGTCAGAAGTAGAATGGCTCCCGTGAGGCCATTTGAGAGGTGTGTACACGTTAGGGACTTGGTATAGCTGTAACAGCTGTCCAGCGAAGACAAGAAGACTGGTCTCGGCCCCAATGTAACAGATGTGATCGTACTTCGTAACTCTCTTTCGTAGTTGTTAGCATGGAAATTACTGAATTAGCAGGGGTTAATGCGACCATTGTATTAGAGCATGCTAGCTAACTCACTCTTACAACAATAACATACAAGAGCACATCCCAGGATGACCCCAATATCTAACAGCTACCGTACACATATACACTGAGTATACAAAACATGAAGGACACCTTCCTAATGTTCAGTTGAACCCACTCCCCTTTGGCCCTCAGAACAGCCTCAATTTGCATCCTCAATTTACATTACACAGGGATGCTGGACCATGTTGACTGAAATGCTTCCCACAGTTGTTGTTGGCTGGATGTCCTTTGGATGGTGGACCATTCTTCATACACACGGGAAATTGTTGGGCGTGAAAAACCCAGCAGCATTGCAGGTGCGCCTGGCACCTACTACCATACACTGTTCAAAGACACTTAAATATTTTGTCTTTCCCATTCACCCTCTGAATGGCACACAGACACAATCCATGTCTCAATTGTCTCTTCATCTACACTGATTGAAGTATATTTAACAAGTGACATCAATAGCTTTCACCTGGATTCACCTGGTCAGTCTGTCATGGAAAGAGCAGGTGTCCTTAATGTTTTGTACACTCAGAGTATAGCAGGCCATGTACAAAGTGAACTCATACACATTGTAAATATGGAACTAGAATACAGTATTTCAGAACGTGACCTACCGCTTGCATGTCAATATCAGATTAGGAAGAATTTAAGTTCGCAATCTCCCCCTATCTGCAAGTGTACCCAATGGCATAACACTTTATTGATATGTAAATTCAACCAACCAATAGGAATACATAAACATCGAAGTGGCAAGTGGAAACATAACCAACCCTGTTACATAGAGAAGCGTGGGGACGCTCTTCCGAAGGATGGGTGAGGTGTAGCGACCTTAAGCCAACACCAAGCAAGCCTGTCAAGAGGTTCAGACCTCTAGGCTTAGCGGTTAAGGTGTTGGCTTGACAGTCGCTGGACCCAGGTTCGAGTCCCAGCTGGGGCTACCTCCCCAATTCAGTTTATTAGGTACACCACCCCGTTAATGAAAATGATTTGCTTCTACAGACAGTGAGTCACGTGGCTGTGACTCACTATATAAAGCAGGCATAGAGGCATTCAATTACTGTTCGATTGAATGTTAGAATGGGGAAAAATTAGTGACCTGAGCGTGGTATGATCGTCGGTGCCATTTCCAGTATCTCAGAAAAGGCCGGCCTCCTGGGCTTTTCATGCACGACAGTGTCTAGGGTTTATCGAGAATGGTGCGACAAACAAAAAAACATCCAGTCAGCGGCAGTCCTGTGGCAAAAACAGCTCGTTGATGAGAGAGGTCAAAGGAGAATGGCAAGAATTGTGCAAGCTAACAGGTGGGCCAGAAACGGGCAAATAACGTTGCAGAACGGCATCTCGGAACGCACAACTCGTCAGTCCTTGTCACGGATGGACTATTGCAGCAGACGACCACACAGGATTCCACTCCTATCAGCTAAAAACAAGAAGCGGTCACCAACACAGGACAATTGAGGCATGGAAAAACATTGCCTGCTCCGACGAATCCCAGTTCCTGTTGTGTCATGCTGATGGCAGAGTCAGGATTTGGCGTAAGGAGCATGAGTCCATGGCCCCATCCTGCCTGGTGTCAACGGTACAGGCTGGTGCTGCAATGTTGTGGGGAATGTTTTCCTGACACATGTTAAGTCCCTCGATACCAATTGAGCAACGTTTCCATGCCCCGAAGAATTGTGACTGTTCTGCAGGAAAACTGCCTACAGAGTGTACTTCCATGGTTTAACAACCCCTAATTAACCTATTTGTAGCTACAACTTCCAAGTCTGTTGGAGAGGATCAGCTTAAGCAAATTGGGGTATAGAATCACTGAGCTACAAATCGTATTCCCTGCCAAATAATAGGTTTTGTGCAATTAAGATTCGCAGAGCTACGCCTCCCCTGGCTTAGACAATCCCCCAACCAAACTCACACACACAACCAGACACTGACTGATTGATTGTTGGAGACGGCTTGTGTCAACTACAGACCATTTCCTAGGATTTCCTACCTGCAGCAACACTAGTGGACAATGCTGGAAATACAGGTAAAAGCACAGTGCCTCAAAAAGTGCCCCAAAAGTGCCCCTGAGCCAAGCCGCTAACCCTGCAGGGCTGATACAGTTCTAAGGATGTGTTGCAGATGATTCCAGTGGAGTGTGTGTGTGTGTGTAATAATAATAATTTGGGGGGGTGCTTATATTTGTCCTGTTACAAGTGTGTAATGGAAATGTGCTTCTTGCATATCCCAACTATCTAGGGTCTTTCAGTTTGTATACATCCTTCATAATTTAATTGGTTGCCCTTGGTGTGTTCTCGCCATCCAGGTAGTTGTTGACTTTGTATTTGGTCCCCTGCTGCCACATACTCTAACATCTCTATTGTAACCATGCCCTTACAGGGACCGCTGAATGAGCTAATACTGCAGAGAAGTAAAGTTGAAGGGGCCTCTACAAAACAGGAGGAAATAAGAAGTAGTGAGCATGCTTATGACTGAAGGCCTTTTCAGGGCACAAGGTCGCTAGTTTGAATCCACCCTCTACTTTCATCTATAACAGTGCATTCAGCAGCAGATTATCTCAGAATTGTCACCGCCTTAACAAGTATATTATGATACAGCCAATTTCTAATACACCCTCTTGTGTTCAAAGAGCTATTTTAAGGCAGGTAGCTTAGTGGTTAAGAGCGTTGTGCCAGTAACCGAAAGTTCGCTGGTTCTAATCCCCGAGCCGACTAGGTGAAAAATCTGTCGATGTGCCCTTGAGCAAGGCACTTAACCCTAATTGCTCCTGTAAGTCGCTCTGGATAAGAGCGTCTGCTAAATGACTAAAATGTAAATGTTAAATATCAGATGTCAGTGCATGTGAATGACCAGGAGAGGGAGCTACATAATAACACAACATCCCTTTGCTCACAGTAATGTCATGCAAATGTCTTTCTGTAAGACCTAATCTCAATGGAAATCAATGTCATGCTGTAACTGACAAGCCATTCCTCATAAAATACATACTGTTTGATATGAGGCCTCTTGTTGGGCCGGGGGCAGACAAGGGCTGTTGAGAGGAGGAGGGTTATTTAAGCAATAAGGCCTGATGGGGTGTGGTCTATGGCCAGTATACCAAGGCTAAAGGCTGTTCGGCGTGCCTGGATACAGCCCTTAGCCGTGGTATATTGGACATATACCACAAACCCCTGAGGTGCCTTATTGCTATTATAAACTGGTTACCAACGTAATTAGACCAGTAAACAGTATTTTCTCAGCCAATCTGCATTCAGGGCTCCAACCACCCGGTTTATAATATGAGTTTATACAATGGGTGGGTCTAATCCTGGATGCTGATTGGTTAAAACCGCATTCCAGCCGGTGTCTATTCCACAAGTTACCACCGGCTAAATCTATGATGTTAAAATGCCTATTTACTCTGTTCCATCTCACTGCGCAATCCAATGTAAAAAAAAAACATCTACACATTATCACCAATTTCTTTTAGACTAGCAATTGGTTTTCAACAACAGAGATTTGTATAAACCTTGCTGTCTGTCTCTCCGACATTTGCAACATTGTTTCAATAATTGAAATTCCATCTCCAGCTATCCCATAGTAATGAACGTGTTGGGAGTCGGGACGAGACAGACAGGCAGCTTTTCTCAGCCAGTCGAAATCATGAATCAGCATAATATTTATGGTTATATACAAAGAAATGCCAATAGAAAAATAAAGCACAGCTAGTTTTCGGTCATTCCAGCTTCAGTTTGAAGTGATTGTTAACTGTGTAGTTGGTTAGCTCCTCTGAACAGTGTCCTGGCGAGAGAGCAAAGGTTCTATGCCAGGCGAAATCGCGCATCATTAGCTCATTGTTATAGATGTACCACCCCAAAAATCACTAGAAAACAGCAAATGCAGCTACTTTGCTGTTATTCTGGCTGCACTGTTTTTGACGTGACTGTGTTAGCGGAAGTTGGCTAGCTAGGAAGCAAGGGATAAGAACGTTGCCAGCCATCATGGCAATGGAACATTTACAACGAACTACTGGGTCGCGTCCATACATTTAGAACAAAAAAACGTAACGACTGGGTCGCGTCTCTGGCAACGAACGACCAGCATGTCGTGCACAGGAATACCCTCACACCCTCACTCATCACACACACATTCATTAATATTTTATTATTTTCATCCCCCATCACAGCCAGCCTCCTGCTCGATGCTAATGTGCTGCTGATTCGGACTGGGCTACCACTCTTCAAGCTTCATTCCCCTCTTCCACACTCTTTCATATTTTTAAAGAGAGAGGATAGCAATCTATTTACTCTCCACAGGTCGGATCACAGGAGAAAGCTGCATTCGTTGCACTTACATCCACAAACAGAGCAGAGGCCCTGCTAGCATGCTAATTGGCAATGCTAACACCCAGGGCAGTATGATTCATCTGGGTGTTTGAAGGACAGAGGAAGTGTTCATACATAGCAAAGTTACATTACATTATGGCTCACCCATATTAAAATATGCTTTTACATGACATATGAGCCCCTTCTATTTCAATCTGCTTGATTAGCTAGAACAAGCCTCTATCCCAGGGGTACTCAAGTACAATTTGAGAAGGTCTGGTCACACAAATTTCCAAGGTGGCAAAGGTCCGGATGGATAATGTAATTTATCGGTGTAGTAACAAACCCCACCTCGCAACCACTCTTGTTGGCAGAGATAAAACGTTGCAGTTTTTCCATGTCGTGTGTGTTTATACAGTGGGGGAAAAAAGTATTTAGTCAGCCACCAATTGTGCAAGTTCTCCCACTTAAAAAGATGAGAGAGGCCTGTAATTTTCATCATAGGTACACGTAAACTATAACAGACAAATTGAGATTTCTTTTCCAGAAAATCACATTGTAGGATTTTTAATGAATTTATTTGCAAATTATGGTGGAAAATAAGTATTTGATCACCTACAAACAAACAAGATTTCTGGCTCTCACAGACCTGTAACTTCTTCTTTAAGAGGCTCCTCTGTCCTCCACTTGTTACCTGTATTATTGGCACCTGTTTGAACTTGTTATCAGTATAAAAGACACCTGTCCATAACCTCAAACAGTCACACTCCAAACTCCACTATGGCCAAGACCAAAGAGCTGTCAAAGGACACCAGAAACAAAATTGTAGACCTGCACCAGGCTGGGAAGACTGAATCTGCAATAGGTAAGCAGCTTGGTTTGAAGAAATCAACTGTGGGAGCAATTATTAGGAAATGGAAGACATACAAGACCACTTATAATCTCCCTCGATCTGGGGCTCCACGCAAGATCTCACCCCGTGGGGTCAAAATGATCACAAGAACGGTGAGCAAAAATCCCAGAACCACACGGGGGGACCTAGTGAATGACCTGCAGAGAGCTGGGACCAAAGTAACAAAGCCTACCATCAGTAACACACTACGCCGCCAGGGACTCAAATCCTGCTTAAGCCAGTACATGTCCAGGA
Source organism: Coregonus clupeaformis (assembly GCF_020615455.1). Taxonomy (NCBI): domain Eukaryota; kingdom Metazoa; phylum Chordata; class Actinopteri; order Salmoniformes; family Salmonidae; genus Coregonus; species Coregonus clupeaformis. Next base: position 37,422,474 of record NC_059220.1, read on the forward strand.
CCGTCTGAAGTTTGCTAGAGTGCATTTGGATGATCCAGAAGAGGATTGGGAGAATGTCATATGGTCAGATGAAACCAAAATATAACTTTTTGGTAAAAACTCAACTCGTCGTGTTTGGAGGACAAAGAATGCTGAGTTGCATCCAAAGAACACCATACCTACTGTGAAGCATGGGGGTGGAAACATCATGCTTTGGGGCTGTTTTTCTGCAAAGGGACCAGGACGACTGATCCGTGTAAAGGAAAGAATGAATGGGGCCATGTATCGTGAGATTTTGAGTGAAAACCTCCTTCCATCAGCAAGGGCATTGAAGATGAAACGTGGCTGGGTCTTTCAGCATGACAATGATCGCAAACACACCGCCCGGGCAACGAAGGAGTGGCTTCGTAAGAAGCATTTCAAGGTCCTGGAGTGGCCTAGCCAGTCTCCAGATCTCAACCCCATAGAAAATCTTTGGAGGGAGTTGAAAGTCCGTGTTGCCCAGCGACAGCCCCAAAACATCACTGCTCTAGAGGAGATCTGCATGGAGGAATGGGCCAAAATACCAGCAACAGTTTGTGAAAACCTTGTGAAGACTTACAGAAAACGTTTGACCTGTGTCATTGCCAACAAAGGGTATATAATAAAGAATTGAGAAACTTTTGTTATTGACCAAATACTTATTTTCCACCATAATTTGCAAATAAATTCATAAAAAATCCTACAATGTGATTTTCTGGATTTTTTTTTCTCATTTTGTCTGTCATAGTTGACGTGTACCAATGATGAAAATTACAGGCCTCTCTCATCTTTTTAAGTGGGAGAACTTGCACAATTGGTGGCTGACTAAATACTTTTTTTCCCCACTGTATGATACCATGGCTCAAAGCTCGACCGAGTAAAATTATGAATCTTTTTTTTTTTTCTATCAGGACCCGCGGCCCGTATTGATCCCGTTCTGGGTCTGGATCTGGTCCGAGGTCCATCAGTTGAGTAAGGGGGCTCTATCCTGATTTATAAGGGATTCTCTCCTTTACATTCCTAAATTGCTGTAAGCAGAAGAAGAGAATAGAAGGGAAGAGAAAGGGTGTGGCAGGGAGCAGCTGAAGCGCTGTACTGTGGCTTGTGGCCAGGGAGAGAGAGGTGGCAGCGGCTAGCTGTCAGACATTGGGCTGCTGAGACACAGCTCTCTCTCTTTCTTTTTTTCCCCTCTCTCTGGAGCAGTGCCTGAGCCCAGCTGGTAAGGGTTGGGCAGCTGCATTGAGAGACTGACACACACAGAGAGATGGAAAAACAGCAGGAAACAGGAAGCAGGATATGTGGACAGGAAGTCAAGCAGCAACATTACTCCTTCCTTCCATGTTGTCCCTCCTTTCCCAGGGCCACTGCTGTATTTTAACATTTAACATTTAAGTCATTTAGCAGATGCTCTTATCCAGAGCGACTTACAGTTAGTGAGTGCATACATTATTTTTTTATTATTATTTGTATTTATTTTTCATACTGGCCCCCCATGTATGGCTGTCATGGTAAACAGATGTGTTGCCTCTTCCTGGGTTTTTTGTCTAAGGGATGGTGTGGAGGGCTCATCTATGAATGCCAAGCATGTGTGAATACATTGTGTATAGGCTTGTCTCCCATATGAATCTTCTCTTGGTGCCAGACTGGGTTCATATGCCTTCTGTTTCTTTATTTTTCTGTATTTATTTATCTGTATTTGTTATGTATGAATGTGTATATATATAGTGTGTATGTACTGTATGTATGTATGTGTGTATGTATGGATATTATTTTACTGCTCTAGCGATATAATTATTGTTTGGATAACCTTATTTACTATTATGTACAGATTTGTACCTTACATTTCTTCACTCTTTATGCGATGCACAATGCTGAGAACACCGGAAGAAGAATTATCATTTAATTACCACAGTGAATTATTGTAATGTTTGTTTATGTGTCAATTAATCCCATAAGGGATGGGTTGCCAATTGGCGATTTGACACGAAAATAGAATTTCATTCATTCATTCATGCAGACATTCACATGCGCACACATACAAAACACATACATACACCCACCCACACACAGTAGAATGGCCTTACTGAACAGCTCAGTGACTTTCAATGTGGCCCGCCATAGGATGCCTCTTTCCAACAAGTCAGTTGGTAAAATTTCTGCCATGCTAGAGCTGCCCCGGGTCAACTGTAAGTGCTGTTATTGTGAAGTGGAAACGTCTAGGAGCAACAACGGCTCAGCCACTAAGTGTAGGCCACACAACCTCACAGAACGGGACCACCGAGGGCTGAAGCGCGTAGCGTGAAAAAATCGTCTGTCCTCGGTTGCAACACTCACTACCTAGTTCCAAACTGCCTCTGGAAGCAACGTCAGCACAATAATTGTTCGTCAGGATCTTCATGAAATGGGTTTCCGTGGCCGAGCAGGCGCACATAAACCTAAGATCGCCATGCGCAATACCAAGCGTCGGCTGGAGTGGTGTAAAGCTCACCGCCATTGGACTCTAGAGCAGTGGAAACACGTTCTCTGGAGTGATGAATCACACTTCACCATCTGGCAGTCCGACGGACGAATCTGGGTTTGGCGGATGCCAGGAGAACGCTACCTGCCCCAATTCATAGAGCCAACTGTAAAGTTGGTGGAGGAGGAATAATGATCTGGGGCTTTTTCATGGTTCGTGCTAGGCCCCTTAGTTCCAGTGAAGGAAAAGCTCAACGCTACAGTATACAATGACATTCTAGATGATTCTATACTTCCAACTTTGTGGCAACAGTTTGGGTCAGGCCCTTTCCTGTTTCAGCATGACAATGCCCCCGTGCACAAATCGAGGTCCATACAGAAATGGTTTGTTGAGATCCGTGTAGAAGGACTTGACTGGCCTGCACAGAGCCCTGACCTCAACCCCATCGAACACCTTTGGGATGAATTGGAACGCCGACTGCGAGGCAGGCCTAATCGCACAACATCAATGCTCGACCTCACTAATGCTCTTGTGGCTGAATGGAAGCAAGTCCCCGCTGCAATGTTCCAACATCTACTGGAAAGCCTTCTCAGAAGAGTGGAGACTGTTATAGGAGCAAATGGGAGACCAACTCCATATTAATGCCCATGAATTTGGAATGAGATGTTCGACGAGCTGGTGTCCACATACTTTTGGTCATGTACTGTATGTACATATACACTACCGGTCAAAAGTTTTAGAACACCTACTCATTCAAGGGTTTTTCTTTATTTTTACTATTTTCTACATTGTAGAATAATAGTTAAGACATCAAGACTATGAAATAACACATATGGAATCATGTAGTAACCAAAAAAGTGTTAAACAAATCAAAATATATTTTATATTTGAGATTCTTCAAATAGCCACCCTTTGCCTTGATGACAGCTTTGCACACTCTTGGCATTCTCTCAACCAGCTTCACCTGGAATGCTTTTCCAACAGTCTTGAAGGAGTTCCCACATATCCTGAGCACTTGTTGGCTGCTTTTCCTTCATTCTGCGGTCCGACTCATCCCAAACCATCTCAATTGGGTTGAGGTCGGGAGATTGTGGAGGCCAGGTCATCTGATGAAGCACTCCATCACTCTCCTTCTTGGTAAAATAGCCCTTACACAGCCTGGAGGTGTGTTGGGTCATTGTCCTGTTGAAAAACAATTGATAGTCCCACTAAACCCAAACCAGATGGGGTGGCGTATCACTGCAGAATGCTGTGGTAGCCATGCTGGTTAAGTGTGCCCTGAATTCTAAGTAAATCACAACAGTGTCACCAGCAAAGCACCCCCACACCATAACACCTCCTCCTCCATGCTTTACAGTGGGAAAAACACATGCAGAGATCATCCGTTCACCCACACTGCGTCTCACAAAGACACAACGGTTGGAACCAAAAATGTCAAATTTGGACAAGACCAAAGGACAAATTTCCACCTGTCTAATGTCCATTGCTCGTGTTTCTTGGCCCAAGCAAGTCTCTTCTTCTTATTGGTGTCCTTTAGTAGTGGTTTCTTTGCAGCAATTCGACCATGAAGCTGAACCTCGGCAAGACGGAGCTTCTCTTCCTCCCGTTTCATGATCTCGCCATCACGGTTGACAACTCTGTTGTGTCCTCCTCCCAGAGTGCAAAGAGCCTTGGCGTGACCCTGGACAACACCCTGTCGTTCTCCGCTAACATCAAGGCGGTGACCCGATCCTGTAGGTTCATGCTCTACAACATTTGCAGAGTACGACCCTGCCTTACACAGGATGCGGAACAGGTCCTAATCCAGGCACTTGTCATCTCCCGTCTGGATTACTGCAACTCGCTGTTGGCTGGGTTCCCTGCCTGTGCCATTAAACCCCTACAACTCATCCAGAATGCCGCAGCCCGTCTGGTGTTCAACCTTCCCAAGTTCTCTCACGTCACCCCGCTCCTTCACACACTCCACTGGCTTCCAGTTGAAGCTTGCATCTGCTACAAGACCATGGTGCTTGCCTACGGAGCTGTGAGGGGAATGGCACCTCCGTACCTTCAGGCTCTGATCAGTCCCTACACCCAAACGAGGGCATTGCGTTCATCCACCTCTGGCCTGCTGGCTCCCCTACCTCTGCGGAAGCACAGTTCCCGCTCAGCCCAGTCAAAACTGTTCGCTGCTCTGGCACCCCAATGGTGGAACAAGCTCCCTCACGACGCCAGGACAGCGGAGTCACTCACCACCTTCCGGAGACACTTGAAACCCCACCTCTTTAAGGAATACCTGGGATAGGATAAAGTAATTATTCTACCCCCCCTTACCCCACCAAGAGGTTGTCCCACTGGCTATCATAAGGTGAATGCACCAATTTGTAAGTCGCTCTGGATAAGAGCGTCTGCTAAATGACGAAAATGTAAAATGTAAAAAAAAATGAAGGCCTGATTCACACAGTCTCCTCTGAACAGTTGATGTTGAGATGCGTCTGTTACTTGAACTCTGTGAAGCATTTATTTGGGCTGCAATTTCTGAGGCTGGTAACTCTAATGAACTTATCCTCTGCAGCAGAGGTAACCATGGGTCTTCCATTCCTGTGGCGGTCCTCATGAGAGCCAGTTTCATCATAGTGCTTTATGGGTTTTGCGACTGCACTTGAAGAAACTTTCAAAGCTCTTGAAATGTTCCTTATTAACTGACCTTCATGTCTTAAAGTAATGATGGACTGTCATTTCGCTTTGCTTATTTGAGCTGTTCTTGCCATAATATGGACTTGGTCTTTTACGAAATAGGGCTATCTTCTGTATACCCCCCCCCTACCTTGTCACAACACAACTGATTGGCTCAAACACATTAAGAAGGAAAGAAATTCCACAAATTAACTTTTAAGAAGGCACACCTGTTAATTGAAATGCATTCCAGGTGACTACCTCATGAAGCTGGTTAAGAGAATGCCAAGAACGTGCAAAGCTGTCATCAAGGCAAAGGGTGGCTATTTGAAGAATCTCAAAAATAAAATACATTTTGATTTGTTTAACACTTTTTTGGTTACTACATGATTCCATATGTGTTATGTCATAGTTTTGATGTTTTCACTATTATTCTACAATGTAGAAAATAGTAAAAATAAATAAAAACCCTTGAATGAGTAGGTGTTCTAAAACCTTTGACCGGTAGTGCAGGTAGGGGTAAAGTGACTAGGCAACAGAATATACTGTATAATAAACAGTAGCAGCAGCATATGTCAGGTGTCAAAATAGTTAGTGCAATAAGGGTCAATGCAGATAGTCCGGGTTGCTATTTGGTTAACTATTTAGCAGTCTTATGGCTTGGAGGTAGAAGCTGTTCAGGTTCATATTGATTCTGTACCGCTTGCCATGCAGTAGCAGAGAGAACAGTCTATGACTTGGGTGGCTGGGGTCTTTTACCATTTTTAGGGCCTTCCCCTGACACCGCCTGGTATAGAGGTCCTGGATGGCGGTTGCTATACCAAGCGGTGATGCAGCCAGGCAAGACGCTCTCAATGGTGCAGCTGTAGAACTTTGAGGATCTGAGGTGCCATGCCAAATCTTTTCAGCCTCCTGAGGGGAATGAGGCGTTGTTGTGCCTTCTTTACGACTGTGTTGGTGTGTGTGGACCATGTTAATTCCTTAATGATGTGGACATTAAGCTCCACTACAGCCTTGTCGATGCTCGGCCCTCCGTTTCCTGTAGTCCATGATCAGCTCTGCTTTGTCTTGCTAATGTTAAGGGAGAGGTTGTTGCCCTGTCAGGCCTACCACCGTTGTGTCATCAGCAAGCTTAATGGTGTTGGAGTTGTGCGCGGCCACACAGTCGTGGGTAAACAGGGAGTACAGGACTAAGCACGCACCCCTGAGGGGCCCCCGTGTTGAGTGTCAGCATGGCGGATGTGTTGTTGCCTACCCTCACCACCTGAGGGCGGCCCGTCAGGAAGTCCAGGATTCAGATGCAGAGGGAGGTGTTCAGTCCCAGGGTCCTGAGTTTAGTGATGCGCTTCGAGGGCACTATGGTGTTGACCGCTGAGCTGTAGTCAATGAACAGCATTCTCACATAGGTGTTTCTGTTGTCCAGGTGGGAGAGGGCAGTGTGGATTGCAATAGAGATTGTGTCATCTGTGGATCTGTCGGGCGGTATGCAAATTGGAGTGGGTCCAGGGTGTGTGGGATGACCGTTGATGTGAGCCATGACCAGCCTTTCAATGCATTTCATGGTGTGAATGCTACAGGGTGAAAGTAATTTAGACAGGTTACCTCTGCGTTCTTAGGCACAGGGACTATGGTGGTCTGCTTGAAACATGTAGGTATTACTGATTGGGTCAGGGAGAGGTTGAAAATGTCAGTGAAGACACTTACCAGCTGGTCAACACATCCTCAGAGTATGCATCCTGGTAATCCATTTGGCCCCACGACCTTGTGAATGTTAACCTGTTTAAAAGGTCTTACTCACATCGGCTACGGAGAGAGAGCACACCTTCACACAATCGCCCGGAACAGCTAGTGCTCTCATACATGGTTCAGTGTTGCTTGCCTCGAAGCGAGCACTGGGCAGCTCGCGGCTGTGTTTCTCTTTGTAATCGGTGATAGTTTACAATCCCTGCCACATCCAACTAGCGTCAGAGCCGGCGTAGTAGGATTCGATCTTGACGCTTTGCCTGTTTGATGGCTTGGAGGTCGTAGGGAGATTTCTTATAAGCGTCCGGATTAGAGTCCCGCTCCTTGAAAGCGGCAGCTTTAGCCTTTAGCTCAGTGCGGATGTTGCCTGTAAACCACGTCTTCTGGTTGGGATATGTATGTACGGTCACTGTGGGGATGACGTCGTCAATGCAGTTATTAATGAAGCCGATGACTGATGTGGTAAACTCCTCAATGTTATTGGATGAATCCCGGAACATATTCCAGTCTGTGCTTGGAAAACAGTCCTGTAGCTTAGCATGTGCGTTATCTGACCACTTCCGTATTGAGCGTGTGACTGGTACTTTCTGTTTGAGTTTTTGCTTGTAAGCAGGAATCAGGAGGATAGAGTTATGGTCAGATTTGCCAAATGGAGAGAGAGGGAGAGCTTTGTATGCGTTTCTGTGTGTGGAGTAAAGGTGATCAAGAGTTGTCGCCTCTAGTTGCTCAGTTTCCCTACATTAAAATCACCGGTCACAAGAAGAGTCGCTTCTGGATGTGCATGTTCTTGTTTGCTTATTCGCCAGCATCGGTTTGTGATAGTAAATAGACAGCTACGAAAAATATGGATGAAAACTCATGGTAAATGTCTGCAGCTTATCATGAGGTAGTCTAACTCTGCAGGCAGAAACTCGAGACTTCCTTAACATTAGAGATTGCACAACAGCTGTTGTTAACAAAGACACACCGCTCCCCCCTTCGTCTTACCAGAGGCTGCCGTCCGCTCTTGACGATGAATGGAAAACCAGCGAGATGTATATTATCCACGTCCTTGTTCAGCCACGACTCCGAGAAACAGAGAATATTACCGTAGAGGCGGTTTATTTGCTCACCAATGTAGTCTCGTCAGGTTGCCGGCTCATCTCGTCTGCCTCTTGCGCCTTCGTTTCTTCTTTCGAGCCCAGATGATTAGGGCCTTGTGCGGATTAAGCAGCTGGCAACTCGTTGAAGTAAAAATTGTCATCCAAATCAAGATTAGTTGATCGCTGTTCTGATGTCCAGAAGCGGTTTTCGTCATAGGAAATGATTGTGGAGACATTATATACAAAAAAAGTTAGGATCAGCGAAAGAAACACAAAATAGCAGAATTGGTCAGGAGCCCGTAAAACTGCAGCGCCATCTTACGCATTATGCTGTATGCACATATGCATGCAGTACACACACTGACAAAGCACACACATGCACACACACACGTGGGTGCACACACGCAGCTCTTTAATTCCCCACCATTTCTCTGAGGACTCGTCTGTTAGTCTCTGCACACTTGTAACAGCAGCATGCTGCGGGTCGCCATGGAAACCATTGTACTGCATGTCGTTTTCTTGAAATCCATAGACTTTATTGTTCTCATTTCTTGTGGACGCTGCCAGTGACATTTAGGACTAAATTGTAATATATTCATCCTATGAAAATGATATTTTTCAACCACCATAGAGAGAATGCAAAGGGATTGTTCATTTGTCTATTCTCAGGAAAGCCAAAACATGATATTGTGAAACAGACATACAGTACATGTCTTTATTGAACTATTGTAACTGTAATATAATTGGAATGGTCTCAGTGGTGGTTGGTTGTGTCATCACAGAATTTGGCTGATCATATCACTTTAGATAGCAATGGCAGAGTAGTCAGTTCGGATTTTTCTGCTCTGGACATCTCTTGCTCTATATTTCTCCCTCTGTCATCAGAAAGCTATAGCAACTAACCTTGAAATGTCCTATTTGTTTGCAGTCAACTGAGTTTTGCCTTGGGCTATGTTTCAGCTGTCATTGAGGAAGCGTAGCAAGGCTGAGACAGTGAAAGCCAGGCTGATGGTTTGGAACACATTCTCTGAGTAGAACTCAGTAAATACCAACGGCCAACAACACTCCATCTTCCTTCAATCCGACGGGGACAGGGGGACGGGGTCGATAGTTACAGTGCCTTCAGAAAGTATTCGTACCCCTCAACTTATTCCACATTTTGTTGTGTTACCGCCTGAATTCAAAATGGACGAAAAATATATATAATTTCACCCATCTACATACAATACCCCATATAATGACAAAGTGAAAACATGTTTTTAGACATTTTTGCAAATTTATTTTAAATGAAATACAGAAATCTAATTTACTTAAGTATTCACACCTCTGAGTCAATACATGTTAGAATCACCTTTGGCAGAGATTACAGCTGTGAGTCTTTCTGGGTAAGTCTTCTAAGAGCTTTGCACACCTGGATTGTACAATATTTGCACATTCTTAAAATTATTCAAGCTCTGTCAAGTTGTTGATCATTGCTAGACAGCCATTTTCAAGTCTTGCCATAGATTTTCAAGCCGATTTACAGTAAGTCACAATTGTAACTAGGCCCACTCAGGAACATTCAGTGTCATCTTGGTAAGCAACTCCAGTGTATATTTGGCCTTGTGTTTTAGGTTATTGTCGTGCTGAAAGGTGAATTTATCTCCCAGTGTCTGTTGGAAAGCATACTGAACCAGGTTTTCCTCTAGGATGTTGCCTGTGCTTAGCTCTATTCTGTTTATTTTTATCAAAAAAACTGAGTGGTACTCAGTGATGTGCTGGATCTGCCCCAAACATAACGCTTTGTATTGAGGACATAAAGTTAATTTCTTTGGCACACTTTTTGCAGTTTTACTTTAGTGCCTTATTGCAAATAAATGCATGTTTTGGAATATTTTTATTCTGTACAGGCTTCCTTCTTTTCACTCATTTAGGTTGGTATTATGGAGTAAAGACCATGTTGTTGATCCATCCTCAATTTCTCCTATCACAGCCATTTAACTCTAACTGTTTTAAAGTCACCATTGACCTCATGGTGAAATCCCTGAGCGGTATCATTCCTCTCCGGCAACTGAGTTAAGAAGGACGCCTATATGTTTGTAGTGACTGGGTGTATTGATACACCATCCAAAGTGTAATTAATAACTTCACCATGCTCAAAGGGATATTGAATGTCTGCCTTTTTGTTGTTGTTGACTCATCTACCAATAGGTGCCCTTCTTTACGAGGCATTGGAAAACCTCCCTGGTCTTTGTGGTTGAATCTGTGTTTGAAATTTACTGCTCAACTGAAGGACCATGCAGATAATTGTAGTTGTGGGGTACAGAGATGAGGTGGTCATTCAAAAATCAGGTTAAACACAATTATTAGACACACTGATCCCATGTGACTTGTTAAGCACATTTTTACTCCTGAACTTATTTAGCCTTGCCATAACAAAGGGGTTGAATACTTGTTGACTCAAAACATTTCAGCTTTTCATTTTTTATTAATTAGTAAAAATGTCTAAAAACATAATTCTAGGTTGACATTTTGGGGTATTGTGTGTAGCCCAGTGACACACAATCTAAATGTAATCCATTTTAAATTCAGGCTGTAACAAAATGTGTAAAAAGTCAAGGGGTGTGAATAATTTCTGAAGGCACTGTACATGTCGCAATATTATTTTTGGACGATATTATATTGATATTAGAGAATCGATTCTGAATGTTTTTGGGGGACTACTGTAGGTAGCGTTAGCTAGTGCTAGTCGGCTGTACCAGCGCCAAATCTCATCCTATAGCTTGTTCTCCATCTGCGGGCTGATTTGGTAGCCTAAGAAGGAGACCGTCCTCTGGTGAAATTGTCACTTCTCACTCCGCAGGTCCAGTTTGGTAAAGAACCGGGCCCCGCGGAGCTGCTCGATGGCTGAATGCACCAATGGGAGAGGGTACCGATATGTTGTGGTGATTACGTTGAGTCCTCTGTAGTCAATACAGGGATGTAACCCTCCATCCTTCTTGGCCATGAAGAAGAAACCAGCCGACGCAGGGGAAGTGGATGTGCGGATGAAACCTTGTTGGAGCGACTCTTGGATGTAATCCTCCATGGCCTGGGTCTTAGCCACCGACAGAGGGTAGATGCGTCTACGCGGAGGCACAGAACCTGAAAGCAGGTTGATGGCACAGTCCCAGGGGCGATGAGGAGGAAGACAGGTGGCGCGGGTCTTGGAGAATACCTCCCACAGGTCCTGGTATACCTCCGGGATGTTGGGCTGAAGGGCAACCACAGGACTCGCAACCGACGTGGTACCACAGGGGACAGGGAAGCAGGTCCTCCGGCATTCTGGTGACCAGTCTGGAATTCTCATTCTCGAACATGAGATGGTAGGGTTGTGGCGTTGAAGCCAAGGGAGGCCGAGGATGATCTTGTGGACTGGTGCACTGGTAATGAAGAAGGGAATGTTCTCCTGATGAATGAACTCCACGGTGAGAGTGAGTGGTTGAGTGATGTGGGTGACGGTTCCAGGGCTTGAACCGGAAAAGGAGAGGAGAGCGGGTATGAGTTGATGTTAAGAGAGGAGGCAAGGGTTTGGTCAATAAAGTTCCCTGCGGCACCGGAATCCACTAACACTGTAGACATTACATGAGGGACAGTCCGATAGTGTAATGGACACCAAAAAGAGCCTAGTAGACAGTGATGAAGATGGAATACTCCCTCCTGCCCTAGGGGGTGGAAGATCACGTGACCGTCCCTCTGCTCTTGTGGATCCCGGATTCGGACATGCCGGACACCTCTGGAGCTTGTGCCCTCCTTGTCCACATTACAGACAGAGCCTCAGCTGTATCCATCTGCGGCACTCTGCCGCGGGGAGACGAGTAACCCCTACCTCCATGGGTTCAGTCTCTGATCTCAAGTGTTCACTGAGGGAGGGAGAGAAGCGATGAGAGTACCGGCGCTCCCAAAGTAGGTTATCCAGATGGATGGCCATCGCAATGAGTCCGTCCAAAGTGAGGTTGTCGTCACGACAGGCCAGTTCCGTCTGGACCTCTTCACACAAACCTCTTCTAAATAGCTTACGAAGCGTCGGCTCATTCTATCCACTGGATGCTGCTACTGTCCGAAAGGTGAGCGCGTACTCAGCAGCCGTCTGGTTCCCCTTCCGTAATTGCTGTAGCCGACTGGTTGTAGAGTATCCTCCGCTGGATGAAGGCAACGCTTCCCGGGTGTGTTCGAGACGTTGCATACTGCGAAGAACCTCCTCCATAGCTGATCCCAGTTGTGCCAGCTGGTCATTGTGTTGACATAGAAGGTAACCCTGTTCATCGACCTTCTGAGAGATATTCGAATTTCCTGCTGCTTCCATGGTTTGAGTTGGTATTCTGTAACAATGACGCTGTGAGTCGAGAAGCAGGTGCAGGTGAAACGTTTCATAAAACAACAAACATGAAACGAGACAGCGTAACAGTGGCGATATAGCATGAACACAGGAACAATACTGACTGAGGAATGAACGTAAGGGAGGGACAGATAAAAGGGGAGGTAATGAGAAAGGTAATGGAGTCCAGGTGTGAATCATAATGATATGTAGGTGCGCGTAATGATGGATGCCAGGTGTTCGTAATGATAAATCCCAGGACCGGTGGTTAGTATTCCGGCGATGTCGCACGCCGGAGGGGAGGAGCAGGAGTAGATGTGACACTGACCACATGGCCAGGTAAAACTCCGGTCCCTAATGTCTTGAAATCTGCTTCAAGCAGTCTTTTACGTTTCACCCCCATGAAGCCTGCACGATTTAGAAACAAACCAGTCTTCAGTTATATGACAAAACAAGGCGTAGACTGGTCAGTGTTGCATTGCTATGGCAACAAGAACACAATTTCTTGTCCATCACAGGGGGTGAGATAGAGAAAGGGGGAGATGGAGATAACAGAGAGAGGTATGGAGTGAATGAGGGAGGAGGGAAGGAAAAAGAAAGAGGGGGAGAGGGAAAGAGAAAGATGAGGGAGAGAAACAGAGAAAGAGAAAGATGAGAGAGAAAGAGGAGCTGAGAGAACAGAGAGAGAGGGAGAGAGATGGGGTAGAGAGGTAGAGAGATAGAAAGAGGAACCGAGAGAACACAGAGCGAGAGGGAGAGAGAGAAAGAGAAAGTCTATCAGAACCACAATGGGATGGATGAAAAACACTTAATTTGAAGTGACACTACATTCAAATAGCTCCCACATACCTAATAATCCCAGCTCTTCCTATGGGCTATGTCAGACAAAGGTCACTGGGTAGGTTGACTGAACACAGATGTGTGGGTTCATAGAGAAGTGTGTAGCAGATGGGGATCTGTGAAAGTCACAGATCCCAATCCTGAAGTGAAGCACTTTTTCAATAGCGCAATAGGTAGGAACACTTCAGAAGGGTGGTCACGTGTGTTAGCGAGGCAGAGGTCCTGAGGTCGAGCCTCGGTATGAGCTGATCAGGGGTATGCGGTACTCTATAAGCAAGCAGCATCACATTCTTTACATCAGGGGGTGGTACAGTTTGAGATAACTCCATGTACCTATTCCCAGAGAGGATGCTGCAGTGTGCAAGGGTAAATAAGAGATTGCTATGGAGCGGATATGTCCTAATAGTGGTCAAAGGCTTTGACCACTATTAGGACATAACAGCCCCATAGCAGTCTACTACATAGAAATAGAATGGGGATGTCCATTCAAACTTCCTCTCCTCATCTCCTTTCCTTCACGACCACTAATATAACATAAAAAGGATTTGATAGTGTTACGAACCCCGTGGCTTTTAAACGTCTAGGGTGACGGACATGAGACCCGTAACATAAATTCATGCAAATTATAAGTGTAGTATGGAACAGTGAGAACAAATAGGACACAACTACCATGAACTACCGTCAAACACACATGGTTTATTTCAGAACACACGGTAAGGGTTTGGGAAAAAGGGCTGAGCAGGACCCAAGAAATGAAACAATAGTGTAAAACCCCCTAAACTGATCTTGCCTGCCTCAAGAACCGCTAGGCTACTGCTACCATACAAAAAATACAGTGGGTGGTCCGCTCAGGTCTAACTGGTGTTTATAGACAGATTTCTTCCCCTACGGGTAATGTACGCCCAAGGGCATCTAGCTTAAACTCCCCTTTTCCCAGAAACACACCACGCTACAAAACAGGGTAATCAGCAATAAAGTATGTACACAATACACAGGACACAACAGTATCCACACTCACATAAAGAAATGGCTTCTAACAAAGTTACCAATAGGGTAACCAACAACTTAGTGAGTACACAACACACAGGACACCACCGTGTCCATACTCACATATGGCAAAAATCTCTCTCTCTTGCAACACACACAAGTTTGGTTTTTATACAATGGGATGTGTGATTGAACAAACGAGTAACAGGTGGTGCAATTCACAGGAATGTTCACTGATTGGTCCAATCATCAGACACCTCAACGACCACCAATCAGGAACATACAGGACACCTGTGATTAGGGCAGAAGGAGAGAAAAACACAGGACACAGGATACCTGTATCCGTAACACTCCCACCCTTAAAAGAGCAAACCACAATGGTTTGCGACACACGTACTATCACAACACCCAAAATTCAATAATCATCCTACCGGGATAACAAAAAAAAAACCTAGATCATCAAACACGAGACAAAGCATCTGCCATCACATTATCTAACCCCTCATTATTTTTCTCTTAGCGACGTTGACACGATACGGATGTTGCTTGATAGGTGCAGCGTTTCCAACATTAATGTCATGTTCTAACACATTTGTACATGTAGGAACATCATTAAAAAGACATGGAAAGCTGTGTAATAGTCTCACAATATCATCTGACTGTCTGTCCGTTAAATGAATCAGGCTTGACGGGAGAGACAGCAGCATCTCTGAATTAGGCAATCTAGCACACTGCTGCTGAGTATTGCGCAACTCCAAACCATCTCCGTCCACATCATTAACATGACCTCCCACTACAGCCGTAGCAGCAACAGAGACAGCCAACTCGGCCAGTTTCTCTGGACTGTCTACCTGAGTGACGGGTCTGGTGTGGTATGTCTTCAACATGTTAACGTGGCACACACGAGATTGGCGTTTTCTATCAGGAGTCTGTATCACATAGTCAGTTTCAGTTAGTTTCTTTTCAATGACATAAGGACCAGAGAAACGTGCTGACAATGACGCTCCTGGCACAGGCAACAATACAAGAACTTCGGTCACCTGGCTGCAGTGAACGAGAAACAGCCTGTGTGTCATAGTGTCGTTTCATCCGTTTCTGTGAGGGAAGACAGTGCTTCCTTTGCTAGAGCACAGGCAGCATGTAGGCGCTCACGAAAGCGACTAACGTAGTCCAACACATTTTCTTTCACACACAACTCTTGTGACAAAAACTGATCCTTAAGGACTTTCATAGGTCCTCTCATGGTGTGTCCAAACACCAGTTCAGCTGGGCTGAACCCTAGGGATTCCTGTACTGTCTCACGGACAGCAAACAACACTAGAGGAACTCCCTCATCCCAATCTTTCTCAGATTCCATGCAATATTTACGGAGCATAGACTTCCAGTGTCTGATGCCAACGTTCAAGCGCACCCCTGAGACTCTGGGTGATATGCGCTTGACACACGGTGTGTAACTGACAAGGATTTTAACACTTGTTTGAAAAGTGTAGAAAGGAAATTCGTACCCTGATCAGTTTGTATCACCTTAGGTAATCCAAAAGTTGAGAAGAATTTGATCAACGCTTTACTCACCACTGGAGCAGTAATCCTTCGCAGAGGAATGGCCTCTGGGTACCTGGTAGCCACACACATAATTGTCAACATAAACTGGTTACCAGATTTTGTTTTTGGTAATGGTCCAACACAATCAACCATCACATGTTCGAATGGTTCACCTATGGCGGTATGGGACAAAGAGGCGCGGGGAAATAACCTGGTTCGGTTTCCCAACTACTTGACAGGTGTGGCAAGTCCGACAGAACCGAGCCACATCTTGTTTTAAGCCAGGCCAAAAGAAATGTCGCAAAACTTCGATCATAAGTCTTGGTGACCCCCAGATGTCCGGACCACTGGTGATCATGAGCGAGGATAAAACATTTTGTCGAAAGGCTGTAGGAATCACTATTTGGTAAACAGCATTCCAATCTCCGCCAGCGTCAACATGGGATGTCCATTTACGCATGAGGAGATTACCATCAATGAAGTATGCCATGTTTTTCTTCTTTAGCTCCTCCTCTGAGACAACACTAGAAAAACATTTAGCCAGGCTACTGTCAACCTGTTGGTTAGCGATCAGCTGCTCACGAGTAACTGGTAACTGTATTGCCTCAGCAACAAGTTCCACATCCTTCTTCCTTTCTCTGGGCTGTTGGTCAGACTGCACCAGCTTACCAGAGGTAGCACCCGAACTATCCTCTGGGTCACACTCTCTGAATAGAATCGTGTCTGACAAATCTACCACTTCACCCACTTGTCGTGCTTGAGCACGTGTGACAGCACAAGCGGGGAACACATCTGGATAACCCTGTGCCAGCTCCTCGGAGAGAGACTGGTCACTTTTTATCCATTACCTCCAATACGGGTATCACCTTTCCTCCGGCAATATCGTTGCCCATTATAAATGTCACACCTTTTACTGGCAACATTGGACGTACCCCAACTCTGAACAATCCACTGACTAACTCAGAGTGTACGTTCACAAAGTGCAATGGCACTGGGACGAAACCCATTTCAATTCCTTGTACTAACACACTGGAACCACAATATGTATTATTAGACAAGGGCAACACATCAGCTAGTATGAACGACTGCGCCGCACCAGTATCTCTGAGGATTCTAACTGGACGCTGAGACGCTTCGTCATCTGATATAGAAACAAACCCCTCAAAAATGAACGGTTCATAACTGTGATCTGGGACAGGGACTTTCAAACCACATTCACTATGAGGCCTCTGTCTTGATTCCGGCCTTACAACCGTACGAATCAGCCCAACACCCGTTGGTGGCCTGGTGTGCTGAGGCATCCCCGGTTTGCGTTTAAGCAAAAAGCAATCATTAACCATATGTCCCACCTTATGACAATAGAAACAGTGACGCACATCTTTTGGGCGTGCTGGATGTACTGCTGGTCGACTAGGACTAAAAGTTAGCAACTCCGCAGCCCTGCTCTCCGTCACGAGCCGGAAAACACGCTCTTATGCGTCAACACAAACTCGTCTGCCAATACAGACGCTTCCGACAGTGAGGATACTTTCTGTTCGTTCAGATAAACTACAATGCGTTCCGGTAAACAATTTTTAAACTCTTCTAACAAGATTAACTCCCGTGAGAGTTAAAATCAGTTACCTTACTAGCACTGTGCCATTTGTCAAACAGATTTCCTTTGTCTCTAGCAAACTCCACATAAGTCTGAGTAGGAGACTTTTTATGAGACCTAAATCTTTGTCGATATGCCTCAGGAACAAGCTCATAGGCACGAAGAACAGTAGCTTTGACCACTTCATAATTCAAACTGTCTTCAAGAGGTAGCGCTGCCAGAACCTCTTGGGCTTTACCTGTTAGTTTACACTGAAGTAATAGGCACCATACCTCTTCGGGCCATTTCAATGCTACCGCTATACGTTCAAACACACTGAAATAGGAATCAACCTCTGACTCCCTGAACACAGGTACCAAGGTGATCTGCCTACTAATATCAAACGTAGCAGCCGACACAGCTGGTGAGGATGGCTCACTAGCAGGCATAGTATGAGCAGCGACTAACCTCGCTGTTTCTGCCTCCAGTTCCATTTTACGCAGCTCCAGTTCCATCTTACGCGTCTCCAGTTCTTGATCAAGCCTACGCGTCTCCAGTTCTTGATCAAGCCTACGCGTCTCCAGTTCTACCTCTAGCTTACGCGTCTCCTGTTCTGCCTCTAGCTTACGCGTCTCCTGTTCTGCCTCTAGCTTACGCATCTCCAGCTTGTCTTGCCTGATTTGTGCCCGCTCTTCCGCCTCCATTTGGAGCCGTGTCGAGCGGACATCGATCCTGGCATCACTGTCAGTCAGTGGGGAGAGTGGGTCATAACGGGGCAATGTGGCTGGAGCCTTAGCCTCGTCCTCAGACACTGATGGGCTTACAGGAACAGCAACCACATCCCCCTACCGGAGCAGCAGACTCAGGCGGCGGTAACTCAAGCACTCGCTCGTTTAACAATATCGCTAGCACTACTTCCCTAACTTCTGCTTTCACTAAACCCCCTCGGTATGGGTACAGAAAAGTGGTCAGCCAAAGCCTGTAGATCCACTCTACGGCAATTATCAAAAACCTCCCACGTAGGGTTTTCCAAAAATGCCTCCAACTCAAAAGTAGCCATCCTACTAGCAACACGAGCCGTCGACTACCGAACACACAAAAAAAACAGGTAGTTACAGCTGCCAAGCTCAACACTGAACCAGACACTGACTAATTTACATGAGTATCATGGGATAGATAGGATCCCGGACGAACCCCCACTTTATGTTACGAACCCCGTGGCTTTTAAACGTCTAGGGTGACGGACATGAGACCCGTAACATAAATTCATGCAAATTATAAGTGTAGTATGGAACAGTGAGAACAAATAGGACACAACTACCATGAACTACCGTCAAACACACATGGTTTATTTCAGAACACACGGTAAGGGTTTGGGAAAAAGGGCTGAGCAGGACCCAAGAAATGAAACAATAGTGTAAAACCCCCTAAACTGATCTTGCCTGCCTCAAGAACCGCTAGGCTACTGCTACCATACAAAAATACAGTGGGTGGTCCGCTCAGGTCTAACTGGTGTTTATAGACAGATTTCTTCCTACGGGTAATGTACGCCCAAGGGCATCTAGCTTAAACTCCCCTTTTCCCAGAAACACACCACGCTACAAAACAGGGTAATCAGCAATAAAGTATGTACACAATACACAGGACACAACAGTATCCACACTCACATAAAGAAATGGCTTCTAACAAAGTTACCAATAGGGTAACCAACAACTTAGTGAGTACACAACACACAGGACACCACCGTGTCCATACTCACATATGGCAAAAATCTCTCTCTCTTGCAACACACACAAGTTTGGTTTTTATACAATGGGATGTGTGATTGAACAAACGAGTAACAGGTGGTGCAATTCACAGGAATGTTCACTGATTGGTCCAATCATCAGACACCTCAACGACCACCAATCAGGAACATACAGGACACCTGTGATTAGGGCAGAAGGAGAGAAAAACACAGGACACAGGATACCTGTATCCGTAACAGATAGATATAAGTGATTAGGTTGAGATATATCCAGGCCTTTCAACTATCCATGCTCATAGGGAGATTTCATTAGTCTCAGAACAACAGAGCAGAGAGTGCCGCAGATGCTACAGCTCTACCATTGCTCAGGCTAACTCAGGCTAGCAGGCAGGGCACTGCTGGATGTAAGTGTATCTGTGTGCTGATCTGTGCCCCCCAGGCATAAGGCATAACCCAGAAAAGACAGTGCTGACAGTCAGTTGGTGAGGCGGGCTGGGGGATGGGCCGCGGGATGGAACCTCATGATTGCCTTGTTCATCACACAAGGGTTTTTGTCTGAGATACAGAGGGATAAGAGAGGGTTTTGGAAGCAAACAGGCATTGGTGTGTGTGTGGTGACAGCTGCAATGTAAGCCATAATGTTGTCCTTAGCCATGTATGCTCCAATGTATCCTCAAAAAACCTCTCTCCAATTTACTTTTAGTAAATAGATTACCGCCACAGACATTAGCACCAACATGCTAACGCTACCCCGCTAATCAGTAGCAGTAGAAATCAACACTGACCTATTACAACATGCTAACGCTACCCCGCTAATCAGTAGCAGTAGAAATCAACACTGACCTATTACAACATGCTAACGCTACCCCGCTAATCAGTAGCAGTAGAAATCAACACTGACCTATTACAACATGCTAACGCTACCCCGCTAATCAGTAGCAGTAGAAATCAACACTGACCTATTACAACATGCTAACGCTACCCCGCTAATCAGTAGCAGTAGAAATCAACACTGACCTATTACAACATGCTAACGCTACCCCGCTAATCAGTAGCAGTAGAAATCAACACTGACCTATTACAACATGCTAACGCTACCCCGCTAATCAGTAGCAGTAGAAATCAACACTGACCTATTACAACATGCTAACGCTACCCCGCTAATCAGTAGCAGTAGAAATCAACACTGACCTATTACAACATGCTAACGCTACCCGCTAATCAGTAGCAGTAGAAATCAACACTGACCTATTACAACATGCTAACGCTACCCCGCTAATCAGTAGCAGTAGAAATCAACACTGACCTATTACAACATGCTAACGCTACCCCGCTAATCAGTAGCAGTAGAAATCAACACTGACCTATTACAACATGCTAACGCTACCCCGCTAATCAGTAGCAGTAGAAATCAACACTGACCTATTACAACATGCTAACGCTACCCCGCTAATCAGTAGCAGTAGAAATCAACACTGACCTATTACAACATGCTAACGCTACCCCGCTAATCAGTAGCAGTAGAAATCAACACTGACCTATTACAACATGCTAACGCTACCCCGCTAATCAGTAGCAGTAGAAATCAACACTGACCTATTACAACATGCTAACGCTACCCCGCTAATCAGTAGCAGTAGAAATCAACACTGACCTATTACATTGTGGCCTAGCGTGGTTAGAGACCAGCGATCCCGGCTTTTGTCAGCTCGAATGTTGTCATTAAAACATTATTTGATTGGTTGTCAAGATTAATGATGCTCTGTTAGGCCTACTGCTGCTAGGTAGCTCTCTCTCTGCTCTCCCCCTCCCCTCTGTCTGTCCTTGATTGCAGGAGTGAAGTCTGGTGTGCGGGAGTCAGGGTTCCAGCTGCAGCTCATTCACCATAATCACCTCAGCCTTTAAGACCCGGTCAAACTTTCCACTCATCGTCAGATCATAGTCAAGACAACCATGTTAGTCTCGCTGCCGACTCAACCTGTCTGTTTTCGCTCTTGTGTTTTTTGGACTGTTTATTTACTTTTTCTCCTGTGCCACAGATATTTGGAACCTGACTCCTGCCTCCGCTTCACTCCTGCCACCACCATCCTGCTCTCCACTATCGGGCCTCTCCTTTGGACTCACCACGGACACTAGGACATTACGGTACCACACCTGCCCTGACCTGGATCTGTACCCTCCCTGTAACCTGGACTTGCTCTTCCCCATTTATTGGAAACCTGGACTATTGAACATTATAATAAACCTGTTAACTTCTCTGGCTTGGTGTACTTGTCTGCATTTGGGTTCTATCCAGTTAAATCATAACAGTATGATCTGACCAACATGAACCCAGCAGACAGTAGCTCGGATACCACCCCAGAGTGCACTCAAATTTGGACTGCCATAGCCAATCAGGGCATTCTACTTGGCCAACATGATACCCTGTTTAAGACGATTGCTGAGGACAGTCAGGTGCTGCTTAATCAGGTTCAATTACTCACCAATCAAGTGTCTGTCCTTACTACCCCTTCAGCCCAGATCAGAGAGCCTTTTGTTCCTGCTCCAGAGCGCTATGACGGGAACATGGGAACCTGTGGCGATTTTTTTGACTCAATGCTCGTTAGTGTTTGAACAACAGCCCCTCACCTACGCCTCAGAAAGAGCCCGTATTGCCTACCTTATCAACTCTACTAGCGGTTCCGCTCGTGCCTGGGGATCCGCGGTCTGGGAGAGTCAGTCGGACATTTGCAACGCTTACGTGGCCTTCACCACGGAGATGAGGAAGGTTTTTGACCACCCCGTACGAGGCAAGGAGGCTGCGAAACGGTTGTTTTCTCTTCGGCAGGGGGCTCGTAGTGTGGCGGAGATGGCAGTGGAGTTTCGGACTTTAGCAGCAGTGAGTGGTTGGAATGACGAGGCATTACAAGGAGTGTTCATCAATGCTTTGTCTGAGACTTTAAAAGATGAATTGGTGTCATATGATGAATCGCCTACGCTGGATAATCTTATTTCACTCACTATCAGGTTGGATAATCGGATTCGGGAGCGCCGCCGGGAGAGGAGTGTTAGTTCCAAGCAACCTGTCTGTCATCAACAAACTCCTCCCTGCATCGTCCCTACGGAGAGAGCCGTGTCTTCCCGAGTCGATCACGAGGAGCACTGAACCCGAAGCCATGGAGGTGGGTCGTGCACGGTTGTCCTCAGAGGAGCGTGCACGTCGTATTCAGGCTCGGGTCTGCCTGTATTGTGGAGAAGCTGGTCATTTCGTTCCTTCCTGCCCAGTTCGTCCGGGAAAAGGGCCGGCTCATCATTTATGGGAGAAGTTTTGGTGAGCCGAGCAGCGGATTCTTCCTCTTCTCCCCGCATTCTGCTCCAGGCATCCCTCCAGTGGCAGTCCCAGAATTTCTCTGTTAGTGCGCTGATTGACTCTGGTGCCGACGAAAGCTTTTTGGATAGAGAGTGGGCTCAACAAATGGATTTGGAGACTGTTCCTATGGACTGTCCGCTGCAGGCTAAGGGTCTAAATGGACAATTGTTGACCCGCATTACCCATCAGACTGTTCCTGTTTGTCTTAGAGTGTCGGGAAATCATCAGGAGAACATTCAATTCCATATTATCGACTGCCCACAGACTCCCCTGGTCCTTGGTATCCCCTGGCTCATAAAACACAATCCACACATTGATTGGGTGACAGGTAGCATTGTTTCATGGAGCACATTTTGTCATGTGAATTGTTTGTGTTCTGCTCAGACTCCTGCCAGTACTGTGCCTCAACCTCCACTGGAGTCCATGGGTCTTTCTGCTGTTCCTGACGTGTATCATGACCTGGCATCCGTTTTCTGCAAACACAGAGCTACTTCTCTTCCTCCTCACCGGCCTTACGACTGCGCCATTGACCTCCAGCCAGGAGCCCCGCTCCCCAGCAGTCGCCTGTACAATCTCTCCCGGCCGGAGACGGAGGCTATGGAGAACTACATTCGGGACTCCTTGGCGGCAGGTATTATGCGTCCTTCCTCGTCACCTGTAGGAGCGGGATTCTTTTTTGTTGCTAAGAAGGATAAGACCCTCAGACCCTGTATTGATTACCGTGGACTTAACAACATCACCATTAAGAACAAGTATTCTCTGCCTTTGATTAATTCTGCTTTTCCCCTCCTTCATGGTGCTACCATCTTTACGAAACTGGATCTACGAAATGCGTATCACCTGGTGCGCATTCGTAAGGGTGATGAATGGAAGACTGCCTTCAACACACCCTTGGGACATTTTGAGTATCGGGTTATGCCTTTTGGGTTGTCTAATGCCCCTGCTGTTTTTCAGGCACTAGTCAATGATGTCCTTCGGGACATGTTGAATCGGTTTGTTTTTGTCTATCTGGATGATATCTTGATTTTCTCAGAGTCCTCCCAGGAACATGAACTGCATGTGCGCCAGGTGTTGCAAAGGTTGTTGGAGAACAAACTGTTTGTGAAGATGGAGAAATGTGAATTTCATGTGTCTGAGACCTCTTTTTGGGTTACATCATAGCTCAGGGGGAGCTGCGGATGGACCCAGCTAAGATCTCTGCTGTCACGGACTGGCCAGCTCCCTCTACCCGCAAACAACTTCAACGATTCCTGGGGTTTGCGAACTTCTATAGGAGGTTCATCAAGGACTACAGCCGCATTGCGGCGCCACTCACCGCTCTCACCTCCATCTCACGACCGTTCGCTTGGAATGAAGGGGCCGAATCAGCGTTCGAAGAACTGAAACATCGCTCGCCTCGGCTCCCATTCTGATGCAGCCGGACCCCGACCGCCAGTTTGTCGTGGAGGTGGATGCATCCGACACTGGGGTAGGTGCAGTGTTGTCACAACGTTCTCCTGAAGATAACAAACTGCATCCCTGTGCTTTTCTCTCAAGGAAACTTTCTCAGGCAGAGAGGAATTATGATGTTGGAAATCGTGAACTGCTCGCCGTTAAGCTGGCTCTCGAGGAGTGGCGACATTGGTTGGAGGGGGCGGAACAACCCTTCATCGTTTGGACGGATCATAAGAATCTGGCTTACCTCCAGTCAGCGAAGCAGCTCAACCCCGTCAAGCCAGGTGGGCACTATTTTTTGGGAGATTCAATTTTTTCTCTGTCTTACCGTCCTGGGTCACGCAACGTAAAGCCTGACGCCCTGTCTCGTGTTCATTCGGCTGTTGATACTGGTAGTAACCCTGAACCCATTTTGCCTCCTACCTGCAGTATTGCAGTCATCACATGTGACATCGAGGGGATTGTTAGACAGGCTCAACATCATCAAGCTGACCCTGGGAGGGGTCCTCCCTAACCGGATGTTTGTCCCTGAGTCTGCTCGCTCCCAGGTACTTCAGTGGGCTCACTCGTCTCCCCCTTACCTGTCACCCTGGAGTTTCACGGACCCTTGACTTTGTGCGACGGAAGTTCTGGTGGGCCACGATGGAGGCGGACACTCGAGCCTTCATTGCTGCTTGTGCGGTATGTGCACGAAGTAAAGACTCCACCCAGGCCAGCGCTGGTCATCTACGACCTCTACCTATACCCAGCCGGCCCTGGTCGCATATCGCTATGGATTTTGTCACTGGACTTCCCCCTCATCTGGTAAGACTGTCATTCTTACGGTGATTGATCGTTTTTCTAAGTTCGCTCATTTTTTGGCCCTACCTAAACTGCCCACTGCCAGAGAGACGGCTGATATTTTGGTTGAACATGTGTTCCGCTCTCATGGTCTACCCACGGATATTGTCTCTGACAGGGGTCCCCAGTTTGTCTCCCAGGTGTGGAAAGCTTTCTGTAAAGCTTTGGGCATTACATCCAGCCTGTCCTCTGGATATCACCCCCAGACCAACGGGCAAGCCGAGAGAGCGAACCAGGAGATGGAGACCGCACTTCGCTGTGTCACTGGGTCTAACCCTGGGTCATGGAGCTCCATGCTCCCCTGGGTGGAATATGCTCATAACACCTTGACTAACGCTTCCTCTGGTTTGTCTCCTTTTCTGTGTGCTCTGGGTTATCAACCTCCCCTGTTCCCTTCCCAAGAGAGGGAACTTGCGGTACCCTCGGTGCAGTCCCACATGCGCCGCTGCTGCAAGGTCTGGAGGAAGACCAGGGTAGCTCTGTCCCGAGCTTCGGCGTACATGCAGAGGCAAGCCAACCGTCACCGGTCCCAGGCTCCCAGTTACTCTCCTGGTCAAGAGGTATGGCTGAAGTCACGGGACCTTCCATTGAAGGTGGAGTCGAAGAAGATGGCGCCTCGTTTTATAGGACCGTTCAAGATACTGTCTATTGTTAACCCCTGCGCGGTTAAGCTACAGCTTCCTGCCTCCCCTACGGGTTCATTCCACCTTTCATGTTTCCCAGATTAAGCCTGTGTCGGTTAGCCCTTTGTGCCCGCCCTCTCGTCCCCCTCCTCCGCCCAAGATCGTGGGTGGGGGTCCGGTCTACACTGTCCGGCGACTTCTGGATGTTCGCCGCCGGGGTCGTGGTTTCCAGTACCTGGTGGATTGGGAGGGTTATGGTCCTGAGGAACGTTCCTGGGTGCCCAGGAGCTTCATTGTGGATCCTGCTCTGGTTCGTGAGTTTCATAGGTTACATCCTGATAGACCCTGTCGGCCGCCAGGTGGCGTCCGTAGAGGGGGGGTACTGTTAGGCCTACTGCTGCTAGGTAGCTCTCTCTCTGCTCTCTCCCTCCCCTCTGTCTGTCCTTGATTGCAGGAGTGAAGTCTGGTGTGCGGGAGTCAGGGTTCCAGCTGCAGCTCATTCACCATAATCACCTCAGCCTTTAAGACCCGGTCAAACTTTCCACTCATCGTCAGATCATAGTCAAGACAACCATGTTAGTCTCGCTGCCGACTCAACCTGTCTGTTTTCGCTCTTGTGTTTTTTGGACTGTTTATTTACTTTTTCTCCTGTGCCACAGATATTTGGAACCTGACTCCTGCCTCCGCTTCACTCCTGCCACCACCATCCTGCTCTCCACTATCGGGCCTCTCCTTTGGACTCACCACGGACACTAGGACATTACGGTACCACACCTGCCCTGACCTGGATCTGTACCCTCCCTGTAACCTGGACTTGCTCTTCCCCATTTATTGGAAACCTGGACTATTGAACATTATAATAAACCTGTTAAAACTTCTCTGGCTTGGTGTACTTGTCTGCATTTGGGTTCTATCCAGTTAAATCATAACATGCTCATTGGTCAACCATGCGTGGCAGCCGCTCAAGACTTCAGTTAATTATTTATTTTGGAGCCTCGAACGCGCTCACGGGAGCTTGAGACATTCACCACTTACCGCGGCCTGTCTGTAAGCGCCTTAACAGACCCACACACACTCTCCTTCCCTCACACACTGTCTCCCTCTCTCTCATAAACACACACGTCTCTCTCCCACAAACACACACTGCTCCAAAGTTGAAAAATGTTAGGCACCAAACAGAATGTAAGGAGCACCATAAAGAGATATATTTTTTATATAGCTTAGCCTTACATTAGTCCTGTATGAATCCTAGCTTTGAACCACATCTCATGAGTAGCAGACCCTTCCCACTGGGCACACACTGGTTGAATAAACATTGGTTCAACGTAATTTAATTGCAATGAAGCGTAAACAATGTGGAATTGACATCAGTGCCCAGTGGGTTTTCATTTCTTCCTGTGCCAATCAAATTTGCCTAGACCTACTGTCATGTTAGCAGGTTGTTAGTGTAGTGTCTGAGGAATTATGACTTTGCTAATGTTTTCAAGTGGAACCTGAGAGGATGGTTATTCAGTTTTAGAGGGAGCAGTTTTAGGAGGACACCCCATAGAACAGAAGAAGTCTGTTGTGTGGAGACAGGTGATTGGTCTGTGGGGAACACCCATATCAGATTACATAGGATATATACCACAGTTAGGACAGAGGAGAAGCAGAATAATCAGATTAGAGATGGGGCGATTGTTCTCCGGGTATCTGCAGGTATCTGTAAATCGACGCTGTAACCCTTTGTTATGAATAAACCTTATGATGAAAATACAGCGTCAGCGGGTCCTCCTTGGTCTCACAGCATAATTAGCAACGTTTGCTCGACACAACATTAGCTAGGTAACATGACTGAGTAATGTTGTGTTATTAAACCAATAATTAGCGACCCGGGATTGGTTTGTGAAATTATATTAAATGCGCGCAACATCGCGCAGGGAGAAAAACAAAAGGTAGCTCTGGTAACATGGGGCATATTATTTTAACCATTTGCGCTAGAAACAAGCCATTCTCTTTGCTGTAAAGCTGCAAGCATGCCTGTAGCGAAGCTGGCACTTACAAAGCCTACTCAGACTGACCTGTGCTCTTGGTTACCAGGGGTGAAATTATACAATGTATCAACTTTGCTCGCTCTGCGCGCTGCTCCAATGTATAAAATATACAAATGTAACAACAGAAGACTCATCAGGATCTGCATCCCCACTCGCCATCACGGCTAAATTATATTTTAAAAACGGATTGATTGAAGAATAGACGCTCAGGAAGAGTAGATGGAGAGAAGCAGATGAGTGAAGGCTGATACGGGATGCAGCTGGCTGATTACAGCTGTCACACATGATATGAGGATGAAAGTGAAGTGGTAATTATTGGACCGGCGCATACAAGAGGCTTGTTGCTTAAATTAAGCTGAATTTATAACTTTATAAACATGTTATAACAGGCGCCAGCAGTCAGGTCAGCTAAATGCTATGGCGTTTTGTAAACACATTTCATGCAATTCTACTACACTTTATATGACTGGAGACATAAGCAACATCTTTTTTAATACGACAAATTAGTAGCCTACTCTGCTGACACTGACAAACAGATCAGTACAAACAACCTTGTCTTGAATGCAACCGGTTGGATGTACTGCCAAACGTTGGAGGCGGCTTATGGTAGAGAAATGAAAATGTACTTCTCTGGCAACAGCTCTGGTGGACATTCCTGCAGTCAGCATGCCAATTGCACACTCCCTCAAAACTTTTGTCCAGCACAACTTGCACCTGTGTAATGATCACACTGTTTTATCAGCTTCTTGATATGCCACACCTGTCAGATGAATGGATAATCTTGTCAAGGAGAAATGCTCACGAAAAGGGATGTAAACAAATGTGTGCATAACATTTTAGAAAAATAAGCTTTTTGTGAGTACGAAACATTTCTGAGAACTTTTATTTCAGCTCATGAAACATGGGACCAACACTTTACATGTATAAACATTGATTGGTAAACAGAATGCATGTTTTGGAATAAATAAATAAATACACACACGACCAAAAGTATGTGGACACCTGCTTGTCGAACATCTCATTTCAAAATCAAAGCCCTTTCCTGGTGGTATATTTTGGGCAAGATTATATCAGTTGTAGAGACCCCTGGGTGGGGTCTTAGAATGTATATATTGTGAATAGGCAAGCCTGCATACCACAGTGTATGTGCAGCTGCCATGAAAGCATGAGGGCATCCGACTATTTCAGACTACCATGTATTTCAGGAATGTGACATCGTCACGGGGGGGTGGTGGGTCTGCAGGGTGTGTGTGTATGTGTGGAGGGGGGTTACTGATATGAGTGACGGGGCGTGGGGTTTTCTTGCCATGTGGTCTGCCTGTGGTCTGTCTACGATCTATTTGTGTTTGTATGAGCTAACCAGCCCCCCGCAGAATTTGACTGATAATGTCGAGGTCCACCCATATCCATTTAAATTCACTGCATCGCTGCCACTATGACCATGGTGTCCACTACTGTGTGTGAGAAATCTCACAGCAGTAGACTGGTACTGGAGTAAGCAGAGATGGAAAGTGAAAGCCCCCCTGTGGTTTGGTTTACCTGTGGTGAGTTTTTTCAAAGGCATTCTCATCCGTCATGGATGTGGCTGGTAATGCTCTCTCAATGGCTAGGTGTGGCCCTTCATGACTAGGGCCAGACTGAAGGAAACTGAGGGTGGAATTTCCCCATAAGCCTCTAGAAATGATTGACATAGAAAATCCAGTGGAGTTCATTCAAATCAAATCAAACCAGATACTACTCTTAAAGAAATGTGTACTGTATTTAATCAACTGTATTGATTAAATACATAGGGTATTGTTAAAATAATGTCACAGCCAATTATGGCCCATGGCTCATTGCAGCGGTGATTCACCTGGAGGGCGTGGCTCAGCCAGGCAGCCAATGAGGCACCAGACACCACCCTGCATATGCCAAGACATTCAGGTTATGGTAGCATGAGAAGCAAACCACAACTGATCATAGATCAGTGTCTGAATGCAACTTACTCCTACTCAATAGGAAGGGATCTCTGCTCTCTCATCACTGTGGGTCTAATGGATAGGTCAGCCATAATCAACAGGCGGACCGCAGGCCGGATCCGGACCCAGAACGAAATTGGAAATTCGGTCGGGATTTGACTCCTGGTATGAACACACAAGACATGTAAAGTCTGGAGGAAATTAGCTTTAAAACTGCTAAAGATTCCCATCACTCAATGGCATAATGTGTTGAATTGCTGGAAATGAGCTTTAAAACGGCTAATTTGTTGTCTCTTCCAACAAGAAGGGTGAGAAAAGTTGAAGTTGCAAGGTGGGGGTTTGTTACTGCGCCAATAAATGACTATCTATCTGGACCTTTGCCACCTAGGACATTTCTCAAATAGTATTTGAGTAACCCTGGGATAGATGATACAGCTGTAGCCTACACTATGCATTTATAGACATGCCTCACTTCAACCATGGGAATGGAGCCACTTGTATTGAATCTATGCTTCTGTCAAACCAATCCGGAGTGCTCCAGTGAATGACAAATTATACAGCTGTGACATTTATGCATTGACTTAATTTCCCCTATGGGCAATGTGCTTTTATGTTGTTCCCCTTTGGAGAAATCTGTTCCCCTCACAAACCAATCCTAACTGATTTGTCACCCGAAGCTATGCTGGCTTAGAGGCAAGCAACACTGAACAATGCATGAGAGCACCTGTCAGTAGTTCCGATGTGGATGTGGTGGAGGAGTCAGGCGCAGGACACAGAGGATACGTCCAAAAATACTTTAATAGTCCAAAGAGCAACAAACAAAACACGACCTCGAAAACAGACGGAGGCGAGGCAATTACGCAAACACGCGTAAACAATAATCCCAAACATAGACAGAGTGCAGACACGCAGCTCTGCACGACAGGCAGAAAATAACAACACACAATCAGACTAATGCAAAACAAGGAACTTATAAGACAAGTAATCAACACACAAATGGACACAGGTGTAAAAGACAGACAAAAGCAATCACACTACGAAACATAGAGCGGTGGCAGCTAGTACTCCGGGGACGGCGAACGGCGAAGCCTGCCCGAACCAGGAGGAGGAGCAGTCTCGGCAGAATCCGTGACAGTACCCCCCCCTTGACGCGCGGCTCCAGCTGTGCGCCGACCCCGGCCTCGGGGACGGCCAGGAGGACGCGGACCCGGGCGCGTGGGATGCCCACGGTGGAACTCAGTCAGGAGGGATGGATCGAGGATGTCCCTCCTGGGCACCCAGCACCGTTCCTCCGGACCGTACCCCTCCCACTCCACGAGATACTGGAGACCACTCATCCGGCGCCTCGAGTCCAAGATGGTCCGGACCCTGTACGCCGGGGCCCCCTCGATGTCCAAAGGGGGCGGAGGGGTCTCTCCTATCTCATCTTCTTGGAGTGGGCCAGCTACCACCGGCCTGAGAAGAGACACATGGAACGAGGGGTTAATATGTTTGTACTCTATAGGCAGTTGTAACCTGTAACACACCTCGATCAATTTTCTCAGGACTTTGAAGGGCCCCACAAACCGCCGACCCAGCTTCCGGCAGGGCAGGCGGAGGGGCAGGTTTCGAGTCGAGAGCCAGACTCGATCTCCCGGTGCGTACACCGGTCCCTCACTGCGGTGGCGATCGGCGCTCGCCTTTTGTTGACGGATGGCACGCTGCAGATGGACATGGGCAGCGTCCCCACGTCTCCTCCGAGCGCCGAATCCACTCGTCCACCGCAGGGGCCTCGATCTGGCTCTCGTGCCATGGTGCCAGGACCGGCTGATAACCTAAAACACACTGGAAAGGTGTTAAATTGGTGGAGGAGTGGCGGAGAGAGTTCTGGGCCATCTCTGCCCAGGGGATGAACCTAGACCACTCCTCCGGCCGGTCCCGGCAATAGGACCTCAAAAACCTACCCACATCCTGGTTGACACGTTCCACCTGCCCATTGCTCTCTGGGTGGTACCCCGAGGTAAGGCTTACCGAGACCCCCAATCGTTCCATGAACGCCCCCAAACTCTGGAGGTGAACTGGGGACCTCGGTCAGACACAATATCCTCGGGGACCCCATAGTGCCGGAACACATGGGTAAATAGGGCCTCAGCGGTTTGTAGGGCAGTAGGGAGACCCGGCATTGGAAGGAGACGACAGGCCTTGGAAAACCGATCCACAACGACCAAAATGGTGGTATTCCCCTGGGAGGGGGGTAGGTCAGTTACAAAATCCACCGATAGGTGGGACCATGGTCGTTGTGGAACGGGCAGGGGATGTAACTTACCCCTGGGCAAATGTCTAGGCGCCTTACACTGGGCACACACCGAGCAGGAGGAGACATAAACCCTCACATCCTTAGCTAACGTTGGCCACCAGTATTTCATGCTAAGACAGTGCACGGTCCGGCCAATACCTGGATGTCCAGAGGAGGGTGATGTATGAGCCCAATAAATAAGACGATCACGAACCTCGAGCGGAACGTACGTCCGCCCCACAGGACACTCGGGGGGAGTAGGGTCGGTACGCAGTGCCCGCTCGATTTCCGCATCGACCTCCCATACCACCGGAGCCACCAAACAAGACTCTGGCAGTATGGAAGTAGGCTCGTTGGACCTCTCCTCTGTGTCATACCGCCGGGACAGGGCGTCTGCCTTACCATTCTGGGACCCTGGGATGTATGTGATCTTAAAAACAAACCGGGTTAGGAACATGTTCCACCTAGCCTGACGAGGGTTCAATCTCCTAGCTGCTCGGATGTACTCCAGGTTACGGTGATCAGTCAGAATGAGGAAAGGGTGTTGAGCCCCCTCAAGCCAATGCCTCCACACCTTTAGGGCCTGGACTACGGCTAACAGCTCCCTGTCCCCAACGTCATAGTTGCGCTCCGCCGAGCTGAGCTTCTTGGAGTAGAACGCAAAGGGGCGGAGTTTAGATGGCGTGCCGGACCGTTGTGACAGGACTGCCCCAATACCGGTCTCGGACGCGTCTACCTCTACTTGGAATGGTAAAGAGGGATCCGGATGCGCCAGCACCGGGGCCAAGGTGAACAGGTTCTTCAGTTTGACAAATGCCCTGTCCGCCTCAGCCGACCACTGCAAACGAACCGGACCCCCCTTTAGCAGGGACGTAATGGGAGCTGCAACTTGTCCAAAACCCCGAATAAACCTCCGGTAGTAATTAGCAAAACCCAAGAACTGCTGCACCTCTTTTACAGTGGTTGGAGTTTGCCAATTACGCACGGCCAATACACGGTCTACCTCTATCTCCACACCAGACGCGGACAACCGATAACCCAAAAAGGAGACGGACTCCTGGAAGAACAGGCATTTCTCTGCCTTGACATACAAGTCATGCTCCAACAGTCTTCTCAACACTCGGCGCACCAGGGCTACATGCTTGGCTCGTGTAGAAGAGTACACTAGGATGTCGTCGATGTACACTACTACACCCTGCCCATGCATGTCCCGGAAAATCTCGTCAACAAAGGATTGGAAGACTGAAGGAGCATTCATTAACCCGTATGGCATGACGAGATACTCGTAATGACCCGAGGTGGTGCTAAATGCTGTTTTCCATTCATCCCCCTCCCTAATGCGCACCAGATTGTACGCACTCCTGAGATCCAACTTTGTGAAGAACTGCGCTCCGCGTAACGATTCCGTCATAGTCGCAATCAGTGGAAGTGGGTAACTGTACTTAACTGTGATCTGATTGAGACTACGGTAATCAATACACGGGCGCAATCCCCCGTCCTTCTTCTTCACAAAGAAGAAACTCGAGGAAACCGGGGAAGTGGAGGACCGTATGTATCCCTGTGCCAAGGACTCGGCTATGTAAGTCTCCATAGCCGCTGTCTCCTCTTGAGACAGGGGGATACACACGACTCCGTGGAAGAGCCGCTCCTGTTTGGAGATTTATCGCACAGTCCCCCTGTCTATGAGGAGGTAGCCGTGTTGCCCTCGATTTGCTGAACACAAGTGCTAAGTCCTCATACTCAGGGGGAATGCGCAGTGCGGGCACTTGGTTCGGACTCTCTACGAGGTCGCCCCTACGGAAACACCTAGACATCTCCCTACACACTGGGCAGACCACTCCATAAGAGCCCTCTGTTGCCACGCAATGGTAGGATCATGGGTGCTTAACCAGGGAAGCCCCAACACCACGGGGTACGCAGGAGAGTCAATCAGATAAAACTGAATGATCTCCTCATGACCCCCCTGCGTCGTCATCGTCAGTGGTGCTGTGACCTCCCTGATCAGGCCCGACCCCAACGGCCGGCTGTCTAAGGCGTGGACAGGAAATGGAGCTTCTACCGGCCGAAGGGGAATTCCTAACCTACAACAAAATGCCCGATCAATAAAGTTCCCACTAGCGCCTTATGCTGGGAATGAGGTGCCACCTGTGGAAATCTCACAGGAATACTCATGTGACCAACAGAAAGCTCTGGGTAAGTGGGGCGCCTACTCACCTGAAATGACTCCCCAGTGCGTGACCTGTTGTCCCCTCTCCCAGGAGACCCTCCCCAGCACCTGGCCGCGGTGTGTCCTCCACGACCACAGTTGGTGCAGGGGATGGCCCCCCTCGGGTTCTCTCTCCTCCTCTCTCTAGCGCCAGCACCCCCGAGCTCCATGGGAATCGGCTCGGAGGTGCTGGAGGGTGGAATGGACGACCCCCACTCGGGACGTCCGCGGGTAGCCAGCAGGGTGTCTAGACGGATGGAAATGTCCACCAACTGGTCGAATGACAGGTTGGTGTCCCTGCAGGCCAGCTCACGACGAACGTCCTCTCGTAGGCTACACCGGTAGTGGTCGATGAGGGCCCTCTCATTCCACCCCGCATCCGCCGCTAGCGTCCGGAACTCCAGTGCGAACTCCTGTGCGCTCCTCTTCCCCTGTCGGAGGTGGAACAGACGCTCTCCCGCCGCTTTCCCCTCAGGTGGATGATCGAAGACAGCCCTGAAGCGGCGGGAGAACTCCGCGTAGGTGATGGTAGCGGCGTCTATTCCCCCTCCATTCGGCGTTGGCCCACTCCAACGCCTTGCCGGATAGACAGGAGATGAGGGCGGAGATGCTCTCGTATCCCGAGGGCGCCGGGTGTATGGTGGCCAGGTAGAGTTCCACCTGCAGGAGGAATCCCTGACACCCGGCTGCAGAACCGTCATATGCCCTCGGGAGCGAGAGCCGAATGCCACTGGGTTCCGGTGCTGAGAGAGGAGGACTGGCCGTTGGTGATGGGATGGTGTAAGAGTGCGTGGGCACCTCTCGAGTCACCAACCGGCGCAGAGTGTTGGACACCTCGTCCATGGCGGCCCCAAGTTGCCGGATCATGGTGTCTTGGTAGCTGATCCGGTCTTCCAGGGATTCGGGTGCCGCCGCTGTTCCTGCTGACTCCATAGTTTAGGTGTGTTGTTCTGTCAGTAGTTCCGATGTGGATGTGGTGGAGGAGTCAGGCGCAGGACACAGAGGATACGTCCAAAAAGACTTTAATAGTCCAAAGAGCAACAAACAAACACGACCTCGAAAACAGACGGAGGCGAGGCAATTACGCAAACACGCGTAAACAATAATCCCAAACATAGACAGAGTGCAGACACGCAGCTCTGCACGACAGGCAGAAAATAACAACACACAATCAGACTAATGCAAAACAAGGAACATATAAGACAAGTAATCAACACACAAATGGACACAGGTGTAAAAGACAGACAAAAGCAATCACACTACGAAACATAGAGCGGTGGCAGCTAGTACTCCGGGGACGGCGAACGCCGAAGCCTGCCCGAACCAGGAGGAGGAGCAGTCTCGGCAGAATCCGTGACAGCACCAGTGTTCCGGACAACTGTGTGATCACGCTCTCCGTAGCCGATGTGAGTAAGACCTTTAAACAGGTTAACATTCACAAGGCCGCAGGGCCAGACTGATTTCAGCATGCTTATAGGGATGGACATTCAACAAGCACAGCACTTACACAAATGACTGATGATTAGCTAAGAGAAATTGCTGATAAAAAATTGTCAGAGCTGTTTTGTTAGACTTCAGTGCGGCTTTTGATATTATCTATCATAGTCTGCTGATGGAAAAACGTATGTGTTATGGCTTTACACCCCATGCTATATTGTGGATAATGAGTTACCTGTCTAACAGTACACAGTGGGTGTTCTTTAAATGGAAGCCTCTCCAACATAATTCAGGTAGAATCAGGAATTCCCCAGGGCAGCTGTCTAGGCCCCTTACAGGCTCTAGTTTTGTCGCACCTGGACTACTGTTCAGTCGCGTGGTCAGGTGCCACAAAGAGGGACCTCGGAAAAGTGTTGACATGCTGAATGCACCGAGGTGTCTGTTTAAACTACTAGCACACAGCTCGGACACCCATGCATACCCCACAAGTCATGCCACCAAAGGTCTCTTCACAATCCCCAAGTCAAGAACAGACTATGGGAGGCGCACAGTACTACATTGAGCCATGACTACATGGAACACTATTCCACATCAGGTAACTGATGCAAGCAGCAGAATCTGATTTAAAAAACAGATAACAGTGGGGAATGTGAAGAGACACACACAGGCACAGACACACATACACATGATAAGACATGCACTCTACACACACGTACACATGGATGTTGTATTGTAAATATGTGATAGTGGAGTAGTGGCCTGAGGGAACACACTAAATGTATTGGGTAAAGTGTTATAAAATGTAATGTCATGTAATATTTTAAACTGTATATACAGTGGGGAGAACAAGTATTTGATACACTGCCGATTTTGCAGGTTTTCCTACTTACAAAGCATGTAGAGGTCTGTAATTTTTATCATAGGTACACTTCACCTGTGAGAGACAGAATCTAAAACAAAAATCCAGAAAATCACATTGTATGATTTTTAAGTAATTCATTTGCATTTTATTGCATGACATAAGTATTTGCTCACCTACCAACCAGTAAGAATTCCGGCTCTCACAGACCTGTTAGTTTTTCTTTAAGAAGCCCTCCTGTTCTCCACTCATTACCTGTATTAACTGCACCTGTTTGAACTCGTTACCTGTATAAAAGACACCTGTCCACACACTCAATCAAACAGACTCCAACCTCTCCACAATGGCCAAGACCAGAGAGCTGTGTAAGGACATCAGGGATACAATTGTAGACCTGCACAAGGCTGGGATGGGCTACAGGACAATAGGCAAGCAGCTTGGTGAGAAGGCAACAACTGTTGGCGCAATTATTAGAAAATGGAAGAAGTTCAAGATGACGGTCAATCACCCTTGGTCTGGGGCTCCATGCAAGATCTCACCTCGTGGGGTATCAATGATCATGAGGAAGGTGAGGGATCAGCCCAGAACTACACGGCAGGACCTGGTCAATGACCTGAAGAGAGCTGGGACCACAGTCTCAAAGAAAACCATTAGTAACACACTACGCCGTCTTGGATTAAAATCCTGCAGCGCACGCAAGGTCCCCCTGCTCAAGCCAGCGCATGTCCAGGCCCGTCTGAAGTTTGCCAATGACCATCTGGATGATCCAGAGGAGGAATGGGAGAAGGTCATGTGGTCTGATGAGACGAAAATAGAGCTTTTTGGTCTAAACTCCACTCGCCGTGTTTGGAGGAAGAAGAAGGATTAGTACAACCCCAAGAACACCATCCCAACCGTGAAGCATGGAGGTGGAAACATCATTCTTTGGGGATACTTTTCTGCAAAGGGGACAGGACGACTGCACCGTATTGAGGGGAGGATGGATGGGGCCATGTATCGCGAGATCTTGGCCAACAATCTCCTTCCCTCAGTAAGAGCATTGAAGATGGGTCGTGGCTGGGTCTTCCAGCATGACAACGACCCAAAACACACAGCCAGGGCAACTAAGGAGTGGCTCCGTAAGAAGCATCTCAAGGTCCTGGAGTGGCCTAGCCAGTCTCCAGACCTGAACCCAATTGAAAATCTTTGAGGGAGCTGAAAGTCCGTATTGCCCAGCGTCAGCCCCGAAACCTGAAGGATCTGGAGAAGATCTGTATGGAGGAGTGGGCCAAAATCCCTGCTGCAGTGTGTGCAAACCTGGTCAAGACCTACAGGAAACGTATGATCTCTGTAATTGCAAACAAAGGTTTCTGTACCAAATATTAAGTTCTGCTTTTCTGATGAATCAAATACTTATGTCATGCAATAAAATGCAAATTAATTACTTAAAAATCATACAATGTGATTTTCTGGATTTTTGTTTTAGATTCCGTCTCTCACAGTTGAAGTGTACCTATGATAAAAATTACAGACCTCTACATGCTTTGTAAGTAGGAAAACCTGCAAATTCGGCAGTGTATCAAATACTTGTTCTCCCCACTGTAACTGTCTTAATGTTGCTGGACCCCAGGAAGAGTAGCTGCTGCCTTGGCTAATGGGGATCCTTAATAAATACAAATACAAATTACCTGGATGCGTACTCAGAGCATTTGCTGACCAGCTGGCAAGTGTTTTCACTGACATTTTCAACCTCTCCGTGACCCAGTCTGTAATACCTACATGTTTCAAGCAGATCACCATAGTCCCTGTGCCCAAGAACGCCAAGGTAACCTGTCTAAATGACTATCGCCCCGTAGCACTCACATCTGTAGCCATGAAATGCTTTGAAAGGCTGGTTCACATTAACACCATCATCCCAGACACCCTGGACCCACTCCAATTCACATACCGTCCCAACAGATCCACAGATGACGCAATCTCTAGTGCACTCCACACTGCCCTCTCCCACCTGGACAAGAGGAACACCTATGTGAGAGTACTGTTCATTGACTACAGCTCAGTGCTCAACAACATAGTGCCCTCCAAGCTCATCACTAAGCTAAGGACCCTGGGACTGAACATCTCCCTCTGCAACTGGATCCTGGACTTTCTGACTGGCCGCCACCAGGTAGTGAGGGTAGGCAACAACACATCCGCCATGCTGATTTTGATTTGATTACCTAGTTGATGCTTCTATTACCTGTGTTAAGTTATATTCCTGTCTTAAATGTTATGGCTTTACAGGGAAGCAGGAGTTGATCTGACTGACTGTGTGATCTAATTTGACAGCTGCCGCCACAGTATTTGGGTGTGTATGCGTGTATGGTTGTTTCAGTGCCATAGCTGACACAGTGTAAAATAATGACATTGGGGGGAGCACGAGCGAGAGAGAGAGGCGCGTGTGGGCTCTTGCATAACTCTAACCTTTCCCGAAACAAGTCGCCTGTTTGAAAGTGTTTACAAGCTGAGGTGAAAGAGGGAGGAAGAGGAAAGAAAGCATCAATAGATGGAGGGTGAGCAAGATAACCACTCCAACCTACACACAGCAGTAATGCATGCAGGCAAACCCAGCAGCCTGTCCCTGGGTGGGAGGAATGGATGCCTACTTGTTGCGTAACAGCGCTGTCCTCCTCCACACTCTGCAGAACACAGAGTTATCACACGGTTTATTCCCAGTGTTACACTCTCAGACCTGCTCTTCTAAGCAGCCACTCTCATACAGGAAGCCTTCCCATTATTATCCTTATGCATTAGCTATGCCAAATTTACCTCTGCACAAACATTGCGCTGATTAAGCTATGTGATTTAGATGGCTTAGTTGGTTGGAGTACTGGGTCTGATTCTCACTTGTGTATGCATATATCTGCTATCGTTTTTGCATTATATGTATGCCAATGTTGAATATATAAGAAACCCTGCAGACATTATTTACCACAAAAACTAACCCTGCAGCATTGGCGGTCATATTCTTTAAACTCAGTCCCAACATCTGATGCACTGTATGCCACTCTCAATCAACACAGGACGACTAACCCGCAAGCCTCATTGATTTGCGTTGGCTTGGCTGATTTGGCACCTGCAGGACAAAAAGTTCATTTATTTTCAAATTTTTTTGCAGTATTACTTTAGTGCCTTGTTGCAAACAGGATACATGTTTTGGAATATTTGTATTCTGTACAGGCTTCCTTCTTTTCACTCTGTCATTTAGGTTAGCATTGTGGATTAACTACAATGTTGATCCATCCAATTTTTTCTCATATCACAACCATTAAAATCGAACTGTTTTAAAATCACCATAGGCTGAAATCCCTGATCAGTTTCCTTCCTCTCCGGCAACTGAGTAAGGAAGGGCGCCTGTATCTTTGTAGTGACTGGGTGTATTGATACACCATCCAAAGCCTAATTAATAACTTCACCATGCTCAAAGGGATACTCAGCATCTGCTTTTTTTTTTAATCCATCTACCAATCGGTGCCCTTCTTTGCGAGGCATTGAAAAACCTCCCTGGTCTTTGTAATTGAATCTGTGTTTGAAATTCATTACTCGATTGAGGGAGCTTACAAATTGTATGTGTGGGGTACAGAGATGGGGTAGTCATTCAAAAATCATGTTAACCACTATTTTTTAACACAGAATGAGTCCAATATTATGTGATTTGTTAAGCAAATTTTTACTCCTGAACTTATTTAGGTTTGCCATAACAATGGGGTTGAATACTTATTGACTCAAGACATTTCAGCTTTGAATGTGTAGATCATTGACAAAAAATCTCAATTTAATCCATTTTAAATAAAATTGGTTCTGCGATGTTGAACTTATTTTAGAAGAAATAAGGGATTATTTAAGAAAAGTGCAAGGGTGCCAATATATTTGGCAGCAACTGGACATACTATATAACTTCCATTAAAGTACAGTATATGTACTGTATATGTCTGCAAGTTCCAGATACTGTATGAATACAAAACTTAAAGTACACAATGAAAGGATCAGGCACAACTCGGCTCCACAACACGACTATCCCTCATCACACAAGCAGCAAAGGTGATGGATATTGGTACTGTATTTGCTACTATACAGGGAGACATAACATAACTCACCTTCAATCTCACATCCATAAGGGTTCGATTGTGCACGGTAGCTCCATGGAATGGGAAATCTGATAAGGACAGGTAAACAACATGAATACATTGATAACTGAATGTCAACTGTTTGAATGTCACCGTGTTGGATTGTTGAAAGCTTTGGCTAGATGGGAACTTGAATTTGGTTGGTCTAATATTGGTTGGTCTGAGTGGTCATTTAATGTTAATTGTACCATATCAAAAATGGTTGATGATGTGGCGAGACTTAAGCATAAGAAGCTATTACCACTCCACCATCTTGAGTCATTTCCCGCTTTGAGCTCTCTCTCAAGCCCCACCCCCCACCCTCCCAACCGCTCAGGGGGCCTTTGGAGTGGCTATTCCATTTCGCAATGACGTGAATGTAGCTTGGCAGACAAAGCTGCAAGCCCTGAAGTGTGTGAGGGTATGTGTGTGTTGACTCAGTGTGTGAGTGTGAGCGTGTATGCGAACGTGTGTGTGTTGGGGGATGAGTTGTAAGTACATGCTTTATGTGTGCATGCGCGTGTTGTGTGCGATGTATCGGTGACTGAGTCTGTTAGCAGAGATGTGAAAGATAGCACATTACTGCATAGGGGTGGTGATGGAAATAATGAACATGGTTCACAGAGTACAGCATGCCTGTGAGTGTTCGTTAGTTTGCGCACATGTGCATCAGTGTGAACATGTCTGAATGTGATGGGGTGCTTGGGCAGGATAGGGGGTTGGATGGAGGATGGGGAAAGAATCTGAGTCAGCTAACCAGAGGGAGAGATAAATATAGGAGAGAGAGATATAGAGGAGACAGCGAGAGTTGCAGTAGCAGCAACCCCTATGCCCTGTAAGAGTAGAGCACTAAAGGACCACCAATGCAATGCTAACAGAACAGGAGGTTACCTCTGAGGCACAAAGGACTGTTAGGGTATTATAAGAGCATTCTCTTTCATTTAACCTGTCACTCTGGGGACTCCATCTCCTCCCTCCTTCTGCTTTAAAGGCCATATATCTTCTGTTAGATGGGACCCTTCACAATTGAACAAACCCAATTCACAGGAACCGTCAGGCGTAAGGTGTGATTCACTCCGACTGGCAGAGAAAATCGACTCTGGGAGAGGAAGGGAGAAATACTCAACTGAATACTAAATATGTTTTATTTCTTACGCGTGACAGAACTGGAGAGTAAGGCAACCCAAACATATGGACTATACGCTCGTACAGTCCGTAAGAGTCAAGCAGCTCATTAGGTTGACGTCGTCATGCCAATTCCATAAGGAGTTGGCAAGCGAGCAGAAACAGACTGGCACCCAGGCTAAGGTTGACTGTACTATAGTTGGCCCACGGCCCTGGATTCTGATCAGCTTTGTCTTGACCTGTCAGCTGGGAGGAGATGGCAATTAAGGACACGTCAATCAACCGCCAGGGAATCTGTTAGAAAGAGTAGCTTGAAATAACAGCTCACATCCGGTTAACATCTACAAGGGACATTTGATTGACAAGCTGAGTAAAATAATTGCAGGAATAATTGCCACTAATTGCCCATAAGTGCTAGACAGCTGCCTACCTACCATTAACCCAAAATAATCTTCCCTGAATGTATGTTTTGATATCTGGCAAGCTAGCCGATTAGCATCGCCGATGCCAACGGTGTTAGCTAGCACAGAAGCCAAAATGTCACCTTTGTTACACCTCAAATTACATTAATATACTCAGTTTGAGCTGGTTGGCTGGTGTCAGTGACGTATTGAACGCCTCTTGTCGGACACATACTTAAAAGCTATCTGAAGGTTGTCTTTTGCCTCTGGGTAGTGTTACACTGAGCACGACTATATATTTCCATTGCACCAAGCTACAGTAGGACCAAAGATGCATTTGTATTCATGCAAGGTCTCAAACCACTACGCTGTGACTGAATGATCTCCCTCTACATCTCTGACACACACAGTACAATAACCAGCCTCTTTACTGCAAAGAAAGTGTTTGGTTTTGAGGAACACCTTCATGTGATTAATTTGTTCAAGAGTGTCCTGCACTGTGCTGATATTAAAGCAAGCTGGGGAGTGAACAAGCAACTCACCTTGGTGAAGGTTGCATGACATAATACATAACACAAGCACGCACGCACACATACGCGACAATATCGTAGGCACGTGCACATACTGTAGCTACAGTCACAGTTATGCATGCATCTAAACCCAGTTCCACGCACACACACACACCTCTAGTGAAAGGCTTTACAGAGCAGTGGTCTAGTCCAAGGACAATCTCTAGGGCATTGTGCACTTCGTGAGCACTACGTCTGCACTATTCAACAAGCCAGTCACAGAATAGAGAGGGCAAGACAGAGTGCTGCTACACCGTATACTCTCAGCATAGCAAACTGAACGCAGCATCCACTGCACATCATACTCTACAGTCCACTGCACATCATTTCCCCTCGCGGATAATAGAGCAGTGAACAATTAGCTCAACTCATCATCCTGTTTGTGTGAATCAAAGGAGGCAGGAGTGAAAAGAGAGTGGTGGTAGCAGGTCTACAATACCAAGAAACAATCCTACTTATCCATTCAGTCTCTCTCCCGCTCTATTCAGTTTTGTTCATAATGAGTTCCCAGACACCAGCAGCGGAGGGTATTGTAATATGACTAATAATGTCCTCTCCAACAGTCAGTCTCAGTAGGTGCCATACACACCCTGGTGCCAGCCAGTCAGAAGGCCCGGGCTCAGGGCGTTTAAATTGGCTTTAATTACAGTAGTTGGTTGGGTGGTGAACTGGAGCACACTGGCCTAATTGCTATGCTTTCTCTGCTTTTCCCCGTAAGCACGCCTCCTCAATGTGTAAACCACCTCCTTCTTGCTCGTTCCATCAACACACACGAGGAGCCTATCATCAGAGAGGGGGTAATGGGGCATAGTGGATAGGCTGGCTTCTCATTTAGAGTAAAGCTTCAGTACCATGAATCAGTATTTAAAAGGGGTATGTTTGCAAAAGTAATGGTTTGTATTGTACATACCATCTTGGCTGTCCATCGCAGTTGATGATGACAAGTCTTGTCTTTTGGATGGGGGTGGGGGGTAGCATTTCTGGCACGGAGACCGATATGGGTGACGCACACTCTGCTGCAGGTTCATTACCACTTCCTCTCTGCTTACCTCAAAAAAGTACCCCACAAGTTATTCCTTTTTTGTCCACATATGGCACACGTGCAGGACTTTAATTTTGACATGAGGTAAGCAGAGGGGAAGTGGTTCTACAACAGACCCATGTTTGGAAAGTCTGTTTAATAATACGATCCTTTAGATATTTTGTTTCAAATTCTCCCCGTCATAATTACCATCCTGCCCATTGGCAGAGTAAGTTGAAATGGAATTGTATTTAACTTATGGTATAACGTAGACGCAGGGAGTCAGGAAGCAGGTGCAGTTAGTGAGTTTAACAACAACAAACATGGAACAATAACAAAACAAGAGAAGCGTCTGACATGGAAACACAAACAATACTACCTGATGACAAAAGAGTGCTATATAAAGGGTAAGTAATCAAGGGAGTAATGAAGTCCAGGTGTGACTGATGAGACGCAGGTGTGCGTAAAAGGTGGGTTGCCAGGACCGGTGGTTAGTAGACCGGTGACGTCGAGCGCTGGAGAGGGGAAGCGGGAGTAGATGTACAGTACTCCCCCCGATGCGTGACTCCAGGAGGATGACCCTGAGGGTGAGGAGTGGGCCGGTCCGGACGGCAAAGGTGGAACTCTCGGATGACGTTGGGATCTAGAACGTCGTCCACTGGAACCCAACACCACTCCTCTGGACCATACCCCTCCCAGTCCACCAGGTACTGGAGCCGACCCTCACAACGTCGGGAGTCCAGGAGGGATCTGAAGGCATAGGCGGGGCTTCACTCGATGTCCAGGGTAGGTGGGTGGGTGTCGTGGGGAACGGCGTCAGCCAGGGTACCAGGAACCACCGGCCTGAGGGAAACATGAAAAGATGGTGGGATCTGGTAGTTAGTTGTAATCTGTAAATTACCTCATTGACCCTCCGGAGGACCGTGAACGGCCCCACAAACTGGGGACTCAGCTTCTTACAGGGCTGCTCTTTCTGATGGCGGACGGCGCGCTGGAGTCTCACGTGGGCATCCTTCCATACCTCTTCTGTGCGCCTGAACCACTCGTCCACCGCAGGAGCGGTGGTCTGGCTCGGAGTCCACGGAGCCCGGACTGGCTGATAACCCAGAACACACTGGAAGGGAGTCAGCCCAGTGGAGGAGTGTCGCAATGAATTCTGGGCGTATTGAGCCAAAGGAAGGAATCGGGCCCACTCCCCCTGCCGGTCCTGGCAGTGGCTCCTCAGGAACCTCCCCAGCTCCTGGTTCATCCTCTCCACCTGCCCGTAATACCGAGGTTGGTACCCGGACGTGAAGACAGTGACCCCCAGCTTCTCCATGAAAGCCTTCCATACACGTGATGTGAATTGGGGGCCACGATCGGAGACAATATCCTCCGGAAGGCCACAGTGCCAGAAAACCTGCTGGAACAGAGCCTCAGCGACCTGGAGAGCGGTAGGGAGACCAGAGAGATGGATGAAACGGCATGATTTAGAGGATCTGTCCACTATCACCAAAATGGTGGTAAAACCATCAGTAGAGGGGAGATCAGTGACAAAGCCAATGGACAGAAGAGACCAGAGATGCTGAGGCACGGGAAGG
Organism: Coregonus clupeaformis; assembly: GCF_020615455.1. Lineage (NCBI taxonomy): Eukaryota > Metazoa > Chordata > Actinopteri > Salmoniformes > Salmonidae > Coregonus > Coregonus clupeaformis. The sequence goes on from NC_059220.1 coordinate 37,467,271, forward strand.
AATTTCACTGCTGGAGCATTCCGGGGGGATTTGGATTGGGCACATAGTTGACATAACGAGTGACGTCCTGCGCCAAGGTAGGCCACCAGTACTTTCCAGAGATGGATTGAATGGTGCGGGTGATACCTGGATGTCCAGCGACAACAGCTGTGTGCACCCAGGTCAATAGCCGATCCCTTATCCCTGTGGGAACGTAGGTACGCTCAGGAGGACAGGTGGCAGGTGCGGGATCCCTATCCAGGGCCTGGCGAATGTCCACATCTACATCCCAGAGCACAGGGGCTACGACTCGAGAGGGCGGGATTATGGGTGCAGTCAAGACAGGAACCTCTCCCGAATCGTAGAGACGGGACAGGGCATCGGCTTTGATGTTTTTTTAACCTGTGCGATATGTCAGCGTGAAATTGAGTCTGGCGAAGAAAAGGGCCCACATGGCTTGGCGCGGGTTGAGTCGCCTCGCTGTCAGTATGTACTCCAGGTTCCGATGGTCGGTGAGGATGAGAAATGGGTCCAGGGCGCCCTCCAGCCAGTGTCTCCACTCCTCTAATGCCAACTTCACCGCCAGGGGCTCCCGATCGCCAACATCATAGTTCCTCTCTGCAGGGGACCGCTTTTTTTTGTAAAAAGCACATGGTAATCCACAGAAATTGTATCCTTGATGTTGGGACAGGACAGACCCACACCTACTTCTGAAGCGTCCACTTCCACCATGAAGGGCAGCGTAGGATCTGGACGTTTAAGCAACGGGCGGAGGTGAAATGACCTTCAGCAGGCAGAAGGCTTCGTTAGCTGCAGAATTCCATCCCAACTTACGGGGACCAGCCTTTAAGAGAGAAGTGAGAGGAGAGGCGATCAAGCTGAAGTTCTTAATGAATCTGCGTTAGAAGTTGGCAAATTGGGACTGGCCATGACCTGACAGCATCCACCTTCCTCTCATCCATCATGACTCCATGCGGGTCAATCTGGCAACCCAAAAAGGGGACCTCCACCTTGATGTACAGGTGGTTGGCCAGGAGGCGTTCCAGGACTACTCGGACATGAGCGATGTGCTCCTCCAAGGTAGCCGAGGCAAGGATGTCATCGATACACACGACCACCTGGCGTCCAAGCTTGTCCCGGAACACCTCGTTGATGAATGCCTGGAACACTGACGGAGCATTGGCTAATCCAAAAGGCATCACCAAGTACTCATAGTGACCAGACATCGTGCTGAAGGCCGTCTTCCATTCATCCCCCTCCCGGATGCGGATCAAATTGTAGGCACTCCGCAGGTTCAAGTTGTTCAATCACGGCCAGCACCAACGGGAGAGGGTAGCGGTACTTCGTGGTGATGGAATTCAGATTTCTGTAATCGATGCATGGGCGCAATTCTCCGTCCTTCTTGGCCACAAAGAAGAAGCCTGCTAACACAGGGGAGGTGGAAGTGCGAATGAAACCCTGTTGGAGAGCCTCCTGGATGTACTCCTCCATAGCCTTGGTTTCAGCCACCGATAGAGGGTAGATGCGGCCATGCGGAGGTGCAGCGCCAGCAAGCAGGTCGATGGCACAGTCCCAGGGTCGATGAAGAGGGAGACAGGTGTCGCGGGTCTTGGAATAAAAACTCCCGAAGATCTTGGTATACCTCCGGGATGTTGGGAAGAAGGGCAACCACAGGATTCTCAAACAATGTAGAACCACAGGGAAAGGGTAAGCAGGTCTTCTGGCATTCGGGTGGCCAGTTGGTGATTTTCGTCCTTGGCCATGAGATGGTGGGGTTAAGACGTTGAAGCCATGGGAAGCCGAGGATGATCTTATGTACGGGTGCACTGATGATGAGGAAGGGAAGGCTTTCTTGATGTATGGATTCCACGGTGAGGGTGAGTGGTGCTGTGATGTGTGTGATTGTCCCAGATCCTAGTGGATGACTATCCAGCGCTTGAACCGGATAAGGAGATGAGAGTGGGTATGAGGTGATGTTAAGGGAGGAGGTGAGGACCTGGTCAATAAAATTACCCTGGCACCGGAGTCCACTAGAGCTGTAGAAACAAAACATGAAGGACAGCCAGCTAGTGAAATTGATACTAGGAAAGGTTTGGCGGAAAGTGATGATGGAATACTCACGCCAAGCCCAGGAGACGGATGATCACGTGGCTGTCCCTCTGCTCTCGTGGACCCCCGGTTAGGACCCCCGGTTAGAACGTACCGGACACCGTTGAAGCTGGTACCCCTACTGTCCGCAATAAGGACAGAGCCCCAGCTGTCTACGACGGCATCGCTCAGCTGCGGAGAGGCGTGTGGCCCCCACCTCCATGGGTTCAGGCTCTGACTCAGAATGATAATCGGAGGAGGTAAAGAGGCGATGGGGGTTCCGACGCTCCCGAAGCAGGTTATCCAGACGGATGGCCATCGCGATGAGGTCGTCCAAGGATAGGTTGTCGTCTCGGCTACCACTGTCCGAAAGATGAGCGCATACTCCGCTGCGGTCTGGCCATCCTGCCGTAGTTGGAGTAGGTGCTCACCCCCCTCTCTACCCGTCGGTGGATGGTCGAAGACTCCCCTGAACAGAGCCATGAACCCCTCATTGGAACCCAGCTCCTCCTCTCCTCTCTCCCAGACGGCCTTGGCCACTCCAACGCCCGTCCGGTCAGCAGAGAAATAACCGTGGCAACCTTGGACCTCTTGGTGGTAGGGACTCCCATCTGATGAGCGAAATAGAGGGAGCACTGGAGTAGGAAGCCACGGCATTTCGATGGTCCCGTCATATTTGTCCAGGAGGGACAATCGGCATTGCTGACCAGGACAGACTGCTGGATTGGCTGGGGTACTGGCTCGATGGGTCGACTTGTGGTAGAGAATCCTCCTCTGTTTGGAGATGACGCACCTTGAGTAATGTCGACTCGTTGAAGAACGCGGAGGACCTCATCCATAGACGTTCTCAAATGAGCCAGCTGGTCGGGGGGGTTCTCAAAATAGGTGTCCCTGTTCACCGACCATCTGGTAGATGTCTTGATTAACTGCTGCTTCCATTTGTTGAGGTAGTATTCTGTAACGTAGACGCAGGGAGTCAGCAAGCAGGTGCAGTTAGTGAGTTTAATAACCATGACCGATAACTAAACAAGGGACGCGTCTGACATGGAAACACAAACAATACTACCTAATGACTGATGACAAAATAGTGCTATATAAAGGGTAAGTAATCAAGGGAGTAATGAAGTCCAGGTGTGACTGATAAAGAGACGCAGGTGTGCGTAATGATGGTTGCCAGGTGTGCGTAAAGGTGGGTTGCCAGAACCGGTGGTTAGTAGACCGGTGGTTAGTAGACCGGCGACGTCGAGCGCCGGAGAAGGAGAGGAGGAGCGGGAGTAGACGTGACATATTGCTTCCCACAGACTTTTTGTGCAACCCAATACAATTGAAAGCAATGCTAGTGTATGTAAATACACCCATGTTGCTAAAAGACTAAAATCATCAGGAATTCAGCCAAAAATGTGTTTCATTTAGGAAATCTGTTCACCAAGTATTCCTATAAATAAAAAAGATACATGTGATTGTGTCTCACTGTAATCAAGGTATGAAATGATAGTATTTGAAAATGATCTCTTTTTGGGCTTAGTTGTGGACAATTTGCAGTGTACAAATGATTATAATTATGTTCCTTCCGGCCCAGACCATCCGCTCCGACATAAATCGGCCTAAATCTAATTGCCTACCCCTGACTAGCCCCCATTACATTACACATAAGAGTCAATGGACGAAGGAGTCTTCTGTACTGGGGAGTTTTATTAAGAGTCCCTACTCTCGATCTGAACATTAACACACATCACTAGCGGTACGGTTTTGGATGCATAATGACCTAATCTATGGATTTCACATGACTGGCAGGGGTGCTGAGGAGTATTTATGTCTGTAATAAAGCCCTTTTGTGGGGAAAAACTCATTCTGATTGACTGGGCCTGGTTCCCCAGTGGGTGGGTTCGGCCGCCAAGTGGGTGGGCCTATGCCCTCCCAGGCCCACCCATGGCTGCACCCCTGCCCAGTTGTGAAATCCATAGATTAGGTCCTAATTTATTTATTTCAATTGACTGATTTCCTTATATGAACTGTAACTCAGTCAAATCTTTGAAATTGTTGCATGTGACGTTTCTAAACGTTAAAACACAGTGTCGGATTTGTAGTTTACACAGAGCCAAATATGGGCAAAAGTAATGGCTGAAAACCCTACATACAGAGAAGAACGGTTTTCGAGAGCTAGTCCGACCCTAGTGCAGCTGTAAACAAATGGGTCGGATCTGCTGGCTAGCACAAACTGAACTTTAAAGAATTCCAGCTCATAGTTGCCATAATGTTGGCTGAGATCCAAGATGAGGACTCCAAAGTAGAACTCCCGCCATGGGATTCTCCAGCCTATTTAAGGGCACTATTTATAAACTAGCAGCACTGGGGTGGACAAGAAACACTACTGTCTAAAATGAACAATTCTCAATTAACCCATGATCAATGTAACTTTCACAAGTGAATAATAAGAGGAAGATATACAAATATAATCTGCATCAATCAATGAATCAATCAATATATCAAACTTCATAATCACAGTGGGAAATACGAGACAGCCAGGCTTAAATATATTTGGGCTATCATTTTGTTTCTCTCATTGAAAGGCAGTGGTGAAGGCCTAATAACGGCATGCGGCAGTTGTTTTGTTGGTTAAAAATGTAAAATCAGTAGCCTAAATGAAATACACAGAGCCTGATCAAGTCCAAATATACATTACTATTTCAAATACATTTGTTTACATTGTATAACATTACCATTAACTTGCATCTTGTCTTTGTCTGAGTTTCTCTCTCCAGGACTGGACAGAGTAGAGTGTTGGAGTAGCTAGCTGCAGGTAGGCTTTGGGTGCGTTCCAGGAGTGTGCGCGCCTGATCAAGCGCCTTTTTACTGCAAAGGTGCTACTCTCAAAAAGTATTTTGCTAGTGATAAAACTATTATGCTCAGCATTTCTATATTTAATAATTAAGCTAAAATGTATATTTAAAATTGAAAATATAATTTAAAATACTTGCTTTGTTGTGGAAATATTCATGTTTAAAATACACTGAACACAAATATAAACGCAACATGCAACAATTTCAAAGATTTTACTGAGTAACAGTTCATATAAGGAAATCAGTCAATTGAAATAAATAAATTAGGCCCTAATCTATGTATTTCACATGACTGGGAATACAGATATGCATCTGTTGGTCACAGATACCTTAAACAAAAAAGGTAGGGGTGTGGATCAGAAAAACAGTCAGTATCTGGTGTGACCACCATTTGCCTCATGTAGCTTGACATGACTCCTTCGCATAGAGTTGACCAGGCTGTTGATTGTGGCCTGTGGAATGTTGTCCCACTCCTCTTCAATGGCTGTGCAAAGTTGCTGGATATTGGCCGGAACGCTGTCGTACACGTTGATCCAGAGGATCCCAAACATGCTCAATGGGTGATATTCCTGGTCAGTATGCAGGCCATGGAAGAACTGGGACATTTTCAGCTTCCAGGAATTGTGTACAGATTCTTGTGACATGGGGCCGTGCATTATCATGCTGAAACATGAGGTGATGACGGCTGATGAATGGCATGACCATGGGCCTCAGGATCTCGTCACGGTATCTCTGTGCATTCAAATTGCCATCAATAAAATGCAATTGTGTTCGTTGTCCGTAGCTTATGCCTGCCCATACCATAACCCCACCGGCACCATGGGGCACTCTGTTCACAACGTTGACATCAGCAAACCGCTGGCTCACACAAAGCCATACATGCTGTCTGCCATCTGCAGTTCAAACTGGGAATTATCCTTCGGTTGTACAAACCCACAGTTTCATCAGGTGGCTGGTCTTAGTCGATCTCGCAGGTGAAGAAGCCGAATGTGGAGGTCCTGGGCTGGCATAGTTACATGTAGTCTGCGGTTGTGAGGCCAATTGGACGTACTGCCAAATTCTCTAAAAACTCTTGGAGGCGGCTTATGGTAGAGAAATGAACATTAAATTCTCTGGTAACAGCTCTGGTGGACATTTTCTGCAGTCAGCATGCCAATTACACGCTCCCTCAAAATTTTAGACATCTGTGGCATTGTGTTGTGTGACAAAACTGCACATTTTAGAGTGGCCTTTTATTGTCCCCAGCACAAGGTGCACCTGTGTAATGATCATGCTGTTTAATCAGCTTCTTGATATGCCACACCTGTCAGGTGGATGGACTATCTTGGCAAAGGAGAAACGCTCACTAACAGGGATGTAAACAAATTTGTGCACAAAATTTGAGAGAAATAAGCTTTTTGTGCATATAGAACATTTCTGGGATCTTTTTCTTTTCAGCTTATGAAACATGGAACCAACACTTTACATGTTGTGTTTATATTTTTGTTCATTATAATTAGCACAGGTAGCTGCCTATGTATATTTAAAATGGAAAATATAATTTAAAATTCATGCTTTGGTGTGGAAATATTCATGCTTAAAATATGTAACTTGCTTGCCTACCTTTGTTATCTCCCTGGTATGGTGGGGCTATATAAGCAGCTATCTTGCAGCCTTATGGAGACTCAGGTTCAGAATTAGATTAGGGCAGTATTGGCGGCGGCTCGCCTACAGGCCAGTTTAAAGCTCAGGTGAGGTAACCTTTCTGGGCTTTTTGTACTGCAGGGATTTGAAGGGTTATTTGTCATCAGGATTTAAAGCAGCAGTCAACTTAAGTTTTGCTTTTTGATGCATCATTTTTTAATCTTTCCGTACAAAGTTCCTGCAAGATTTTGGCCTTTTGCTCTTTGAGGCCTACAAGAAAATAACCCTAAACTTGTATTCCTGGTGGCACGACTTCCTCCTTCCACTCCACTAACACCTCCTTGTTGCCAATACCTTTCAAGAGTAAGGCCACAAGCCTCTTTCCTACACCATCCCATGCATTTTCTGGCTGGTTTCTGCTCATTCATCACTACACGAATCAACTTGCTTACTCAACTTGCTGTATTTGCATGTTACAACAACCCTATTGCCCTTTCTCATAGCCACATCTTTAACCAGTATTTAATCTGAAGGTGAGTAACACCCAGACATTAAGCATTGCAAACCTGTTAAATATTACACTGAATTTGAAACACCAGTCCACAAAATAATGCTCTGTTTACACTACATCAACATTACAGTACATTTGTATATTATTTTATGTAAATTACAATATGATTTCTTGAATTATAGTCTGAGGTGGAATTGGGAATGGGATGCATGGGGACAGAGTTCCCAACATGAAAATCTCAGGGGAAACATTTTCACATGTATATTTTATTTATTTATTGCGACAGTGTTGAGTTCTTCTCAATGTAATGGCTCCCAATTCCACCCCTTATTACAATGACCCTAGCTCACACATAGCCCATTTACACACTGGGCCTACTGCCAACATTACGTAAGTATCCACAGACTCAAGATAGGGTCAAGATATGAGGCCTCCCACTACTTTATAGGCCTATCTCTATCAGTCATCATTCACTGAAACTAAACTACAGTAGGCCTGCTCTACACCTAACCCCACCCACAGTGTTGGAAAACTACACTGAAAACCGTAGGTACATTGGGTTGGGCTGGTTTTTATCTTATCTATCTTCAGTAAATCTCCACCAGGATTTTCAGGTTGTTAATTGGAACTCAGGGCATGAACAGTGCAAGAGACTTTGGCTTATACACTAAAGCAGCTTTACCCAAACTCGGTCCTGGGGCCCGCCCTGGGTGCACCTTTTGGTTTTTGCCCTAGCACTACACAGCTGATTCAAATAATCAAAGCTTGATGATGAGTTGGTTATTTGAATCAGCTGTGTAGTGCTAGGGCAAAAACCAAAATGTGCACCCAGGGGTGGCCCCAGGACCGAGTTTGGGAAACCCTGCCTAAAGGACTTCGCCTTTGCCCTCGTTTCTCATGAAATCTCGTCACTGTCTTTTGACAATGGTCCTAGCATTAAAACATGATCTCTTGTTATGCCTCACAGACCACTAAAGCCACTTCTGTAATCCATACTCCCACACATGATTCCATTCTGCAACTACTGAATATAACCTATAATCAGTACTCAGCCTTTGCTTTGGCCTGGGTTTCTCCTCGAATCTCACACGATGCTACAGTATATCACCTGTTTAGTCGTTTCTTAAAAATGACAAATGTTTTCAAGGGAAATAAAGAAAGAAATACAATATAGAGGTGTTTGGGTTAATGTTTTTCCCCCTTTGTTTTGATCTTTATCTTTGCCTTTTCACTTGACAGACACTCCCAACTGACATCAGGCTTCTTGCAGAGCCAAGTTGCAAGAGGAGAGAAGCCAGCCTCCAGACAGTGTGAGACAGTCTGCCCAGTCATTATGAGCAATAAATAGCAGTGCTAGGCGGCAGTCAACCGTGAAGAGGAAAATACTTTAAATAAAGCACGATGGATGCAGTCTGAGAGCAACATCATCTCCATTATTTCCCTTATTAATTATTCTCACAAACCTTTCAGCCTTTGTTTCTGTTGTTGTTGAAACCCCAAGGAAAAGGCATTCAAGGAAAGCTAATTCCAACAGGAGCAAAGATTGTGATTGATTGAAAAGATGCTCTTAATATTCCTTGCCTCGTCTCTCTCTCTCTCTCTCTCTCTCTCTCTCTCTCTCTCTCTCTCTCTCTCTCTCTCTCTCTCTCTGCCTCCCTCCATCTCTCTCTCTTTGTCACTTTGGACAGGTCATCGGAGACTGATTGCCATGAGTAAGATCCCAATTAGGCTGACTGCTGCTGGTGGCTTAAATAATGGAAGGTTACCTTGGACATTTATGACTCAGCAGCACTTTCGGCTATAAATCAAGCCTTGTCGTCTATTGGACTCATATCTGTCCTGTCTATCTGTGCAGGCAGGGTAGTGAGTGAGAGTCAGTAGGACTGTTGCCAGGCAGGCAGGTTTCAGTAGAGACGAACAACACCCAAGGGTTTCTCTGACTTACGTAAACCTACGCCTGCCTGTTCAGTTACTGAGCAGCCTGTGGAATCTACTTTTCATACTGGAGGTGAGACGGGGTGGAGGTCACACTAGTGCTGAGGGTAGATACGGGGAATGTATGCAAGAGGGGGAAATTGAAGATGGCCATTGTCCATCACTCAGCACACCTTGAGCCTCACAAAAAGCTGTGTTTTGTCCTTGAGGCAATAGGCATAGCTTAAATCCAGGTTTTCAGAAACCCTTGCTGCTTCTTCTCTGCTTCCTCTTCATTCACTTAATTCCCTGTGGGTAGCTTCCTCAAGAACAGAATGTAAAGGTGTTTGATAACCATTTGTCCAAAGGGGCCAGAAAGGCAAAAGGCCCAAATGTAAGTGTAATCATTTCACTGTCTATGACATCATCTTCAAATCTGTCATATCTCTGCAATATCATATAGGTTGTGAATTAGTCTACATTTAGCAGACAGATACCCCCTTGAAAGCAAAGATAAATCTATTGGGAAATGAGTAAAGATTCAGGGCCAAAAGAGAGTAAGGTATAACATAACTAGCCTCCCTTGTCTGTTCAGTCATAGCAAATGGGGTTCTAGAGTTACAGGGCTTGTGAGAGGACATTCCAGACCTGTAATTTATCCACATGTGAGGCCACTGTAAAAAATCACCCTAATGGCCTACAGGCCATTTTCCCCAAACAATCGAGAACACCCAAACCAACCCCATGAAATCATAGGGACTGCACTATCCATCACAACAAAAGTGTCAGGACTGAGCTGAGCATGACGAAATAATTGACCCACAAAACACGTTCATCATCTAGGCCTACCTATTACATCCCGTGGGATTTGCGTAGCCTTGTCTCAGTCAACCAAAATCACAGCAGTGTAGCCTACTTCAAAGTCAACAAAATCACAGGTTTTTATGATGAACGGACGTGGCATTGATGCTCTGTGTTTTCCACTGTAGATTGTTCCCATGACACTGTGTGAGAGCATTCAGGGCCCTTCTGAGAGACCTTTCATTTCAGCTAATGCATGCTGCCAATTATCGGACAATAAAACCACAGGGTAGACAAAGACTCGACGGAAACAAACAAAATGGCTGCTGAAAGTGGCTAATGATGAGGTTGCAATGGAAAACTGTTTAAAAAAAACAATAATAAGAAAAACATATGCTGGTTATATTTCTGAGTGGGGGAGGGGAATTTGTTTTGAAGATAGGATTCGAGAGAGAGAATATCAGTTGATCGGGAAGAAAAAGGCCGCTGGACACTGACCTCATGGAAAAAACATATGATCAATATAATTCACAGAATGAGGTCTGAATTAGAAAAATGATTTTCCAGATTACAACCTTGTTCGGCTGGTGTCAAATAAAATCTTTCTCAATAGCATATCCAGCTGTTGACATCGGGTATGATCAGAATGCATCTAGGCGTAGGATTCGATTAGACAGGTGGATCTCCCATGTCTGTGACCCCAGAAATGATAGAGAGGGCACTCAGCCCGCTTGCCTGTTGGCAGACCACTTCTGCCATTGTGATGCTAATTTTTTTACAAACCAAGCCACACAGTATTAGGCAATCACAACAATCATAGCAAATTATGACACGGAAGTCCCCTTTTCAGCTATGGGCTACAAATCATGGCCATAGGGGAAACAACATGAACACAAGGGGATGCAGATTACCCAGCCAGTTGATCATCCGAGGCATAATAACACCATCAAGATTCGGGGACATTTCCCCATGGGTGAAATGAAATAGAGGGAAAAGGCAAATCGATATTTGACATAACCAGGCCTATGTCACAAATAATTAAATACATTGCTCTGTGCTCTGTGAGCCCTATTACCAGCATCATGTGTTCTGTGCAGTGAAAATGTTATTAAAGCCATCATTGCTTTAGTGAGAACTAATATGGAGTCATTTGGTCAAGGTTGTATGGCCGACATCACCCACAAAATCTAAATTTCAGAGGGAGAAAAGGTATCAAGGGGGAGAATTAGGAATATCTCGAGTGCCACGCCCGCCTTCGTGCCTCACTTACACTCCAATGTATGAAAGTGTGCTGGAACGAAGGATAACCATGGCAATGGTGACGTCTTCTCCCTTGCTCTAATTGGAGGAAACCCCGTGGCCCCAGCCGCAGCCTACAGGCTAGTCTAAAAGTCCCTGAACTCCCGCCCCCTTTCCCCGCGCTAAATAGCTACTGGCTAGTATCTCTAGAAATTATCATTGACAGGTGAAAATGTATATTTCTGATTGGAAAATCATTCTCAGCTAGAGCCGCCCTAGCAAGTTTGGTTGAATTGCACGTCTGCTGTTTTTCGGCTCTGCCTCATACCAATCTCAAAAGCGGATCAATTCGGAGGAAGAAATCGGGACCTTAGAGGTTAGAAAATTCAGAAATTCTATTTCAATCTTTTTTAGTTTGCGATTTGTAAAGTCTGTTTCTTTTGTAGCCAAGTGTATAGAATGGTAACATTATGTTGTTGCAACCCATTCATAATTAAAGGAGTGGCCCAACGCTAACGTTACTAGTTAGCTTTTACTACCGTAGGCTAACGTTAGCTAGATGCTCATCTGGCGGGCTTATGTTAGTTAGTTTGTCTGGCGGAAGCAAGATAGATGCATCCTTTTTGTGTTGAATAAATGTCAACGTAGTAGGGATGTAGTTAGGTAACTGTTTATCTCTAGCGTAGTCTATCTGTGCACTGTCTGAATGCTAACGTTAGCTTGCTAGCTAACGTCGTTACACAGTCAGCAACTGACCACTGCACTGCCAGCCTAACTAGCTATGATTGCTAACTAGTTAACGTTAAATGGTTAGCTTATAGCTAGCGTTGAGTCTTTCTGCGTTAACTAACGTCAGGTAGCTACTGGTACTGTTTCACTAGCTAGCAAACGGTAGCGACCCATCAAATTTGACAGACACCACGTCCACGCACGCAAGACACGCGCACACACATCCGAATGTAACGGTAGTTAGCGTGTGTAACCTGTACAAGTCCGATTGCTCTCAAATGGTTATTTCTATCGGCTTCAGTTTATAATACGCTGGTGTTAGCAAAAGTGCATTCACTACATTGGGTCACAACCTCTTCCATAATAAATTGACAAACAGTGACATAAACCTCCCGTGACAAACAGTGACATAAACCTCCCGTTTTACACTTGCAGGTTTTTGGTGGAATACTCCGGAGCATCCCCTACTCTCCATCTTGTACTTCCTTCTTCAATTTATTCCCTGTTGCATTCCTGGACTCCTATTGTTTTTAAACAGTCCCTGACTAGTCAAGCTAAGGTTACACACAAAAGAATAAAAAACAATGGATAAAACGGAGCTTATTCAGAAGGCCAAGTTGGCGGAGCAAGCCGAGCGCTACGATGACATGGCTGCCTCCATGAAGGAGGTAACGGAGCAGGGGGGCGAGCTGTCAAACGAGGAGAGGAACCTGCTATCTGTCGCATACAAGAATGTGGTCGGAGCACGGCGGTCGGCATGGAGAGTCATCTCCAGCATCGGACAGAAGACCGAGGGAAGCGACAAGAAGCTCGCAATGGTCAACGAATACCGGGAGAAGGTGGAGGGAGAGCTGAGAGATATCTGCAACGACGTACTGGTATGTAGTACTAATACAGATTAATTATTCTGGAAATGTTTAGTACATAAAGTGGGCGTGGGTGTTAAGTGTATGGTACTAGCCTAGGACAGTGGTTCCCAACCAGGGGTACTAGGACCCATGGAGGTACTTGGCCTATCCACAGGGGGTACTTGAGAAGACTCATGAGACCATAGGCCTACTGGTAAAATGTGCATGAGGGGGTACTCCGGGTAGATCAAAATTCAGTTGGTGGTACAGTAACCAAAAAAAGTTGGGAACCACTGGCCTAGGATACTGAATACACTCATCTCACCCTCTCACAGCTTGCAGCTGGGAAAGTGTGGTCACTAGTCAGACAGTCACTGTGTTGCATCATTATATTGACTATGGATGTAAAATATCATTTTAAATAGTTGGTTAGTTATCTTTCTAGGTCTAGGAAGTGTTTGGTTACCTGCTCCTCCTGAGGCATATTTGAGTGCATCAGTGCAAGCACGAGACATCAGTAATTCACCCAGCCATACTGCCACAGGAATCTAATCTCTATGCTGTCTGGATAAATGTGCTGAAGAAAAGGGTCTCTTTTTAAATTAGGAGCAATGCCTTCTCTGAACAGTCAACACTACATTTAAGTATGCTCGATGAAATACATTGTTTGCATAACAAAAGCATAGCTATGCAGATTTATCTCCATGTTTTTATCAGTCTACCAGGATTGGGTTGAATTCTGTCTCAATTCAGGTAGAATTGCACATATATATTTTTTTCTATGTTAAGTTTAATTCCTGAATTGAAATGGAATTGACCTTTGGTCTCACTCTCAGCATTGAGTGTTTCCCTGAACCCAACCATGAATTTATTTAAAATCTGTTAAGCATATCACACCTCCCATTTTATTTTACTCTAAACAGAGACTAACATTAGATTGTTTCAATGCAATGTGGATCAAATGTCATGTCCCACGATTCTCCATGAGTTCCTACGGTCTAAAATGGGGATCTTCCCCCGGCCCCGAGATGAGAAGGTAGTATTGTATTTTCATCCCCTCCCCGGTTTCTTCCTGTTGGGAATGTCTCACTGAACAATGGGGTTTAACCACGTGATGGCGCAGACTGACAAAGGTCACAATCCAGTGTGTCTGCACAGCAAGGTGTGTCAGAATGGGTGGAGTAGACACTGGCAGAGCACCAGTGGTGGCTGATCAAGAGCTGTGCTGTTACAGGCCTGAAACTGGGAGTGCGTGGGCTCCTCCTGTTTTGATACTGACATAGGGTCCATGTTCCTTGGGACATCCCTACCCTAAACACTACCCTAACCATAACCTTTACCTTAATCATTTTTTAAATGTAAACTTCAATGGAGTAGTGATGTCCCAAGGAACCCGGATAGCACGGACCATTCACATAGTTTAATCTGGCACATGAGTTGTAATGAAGCTAGCGAAGTGAAAGAGTTCATTCACAATTGTGTAACAGGACTATCATAGCCCAGTTTGCTCAATAGGCTATGTCTCTCAACCCCATTAACCTAGCTTGCTACCCGTTTGGGGGCTCCGAAATGGTATGGTGCTCTGATTGATTTAAAACTGAAACCTGTAGGAAAATATATTTTTTGTTCCCTTCCATTAATATTACTTGACTGCCACTACGGACTCTTTTTCTGTTTGGTTTCATCTGAGGCAATTGTTTTCACTTCTTAAATCCAAGGCTGTACTAGTGAATGGCTCTGCCCATTATTCCTATCCAGTCTTGATAGTGGATTAAGAGAGGATCTCGTGGAGGCTTAACTGTGAGGTTGAGAGAATTTCACTGTGCTGTTGGCCTTTAGACACAAGGAGGTCTGAGGTGAGGGGATTGGGTTGAGGGGCGGGGCGGGCAGCGTTTGTAAGCACACTGGAGCCCAATCTAACACTGAACCATACATATAAGAATACGATTAAGGGTTATGACAATGTCATGTCACATCTCTACAGATTTTTATGAAGGCGGCAGTGTGCCAGGGAGATATTCAAAGCATGTCACTTGCTAATCACATTTCATTGCCACTGCTGTTCTAATTGGGTTGCTGTTATTTACTCAGACCAATATAGATATTAATGGTCACCAACAGAGATTTTTTGTGGGATATATGCATAGTGGTTCTCTATACGAGCAAGCAAACAATGTCAAACCCTATGTATGTAGGCATAACTGATAAGCAGCTAACTGTAGGCTATGGTGTAGGTGTACCTCAGGTTGGTTAACCACCCTCTCTCCTTTCCTGTATGCCAGTGAGTCATGGTTATGTAAACTGTACAGATGGGCACATCTTCTGACCACACCTTACAGCTACCCCACGTCTGTGCACTTGCCACTTTCTAGTGTGTGTGGCTCTGACTCAGCTGCCTGCCAGTGTTGACTGAGGGCGTGGTGGAGCCAGCCTATGAGAATGTGTATCACACTGCTTGCCCCAACTCGCCCCTTCTGCTTGGCGGCTGGCTACTGGTGCACATAACCACCTGTCTCCTCTCAGCTGACAGGCCTTGGCTTGACTGGGCTGAATTAGGCCTGGTGGTGGAGACAGGACTGGATAATATGGCACTCACTTTCCACTGAGGCGATGTCATGCCAGACTGGACTGGGTGAAACCCCTCTGCTCTGCTGCCCACAGCCAGGCAGACACTGTACCCTTACCCACCCTGCCTGTCTGCACTGTGAATGGATCATGGAAGCTGGATAGTTACCCCCAGTAACCACCTCTCAATCTGTTGGCAGCTGTAGTTTGTATGCAACTACAGGTGATTGGTCAGAATCGGTTCACTTATTGTTGGTTAGGCCGTGGCCATCGATGCCGCCGGGAAATTGGAGTCCTGCTGAGGGTGGTGCAGGCTGTTTTCAGTGCTCCACTTTCAGGTATAGGTAAGACCGAACAGAACGTGGCCCACTACACAACAATCCAGGCTTGTCTCTTCTTCACCTGTGAATATAACCTTGGCAAGACACATTTTTTCAAAGTCAAACCTTTGAGGTTGTAATGGCGATGGCCCACATTTTCGTGATAATTGAAAACCCGGCCAGATTCGCACAGTAGTCTTGATGGAATAGCATCCGGATGTTCACGATATGCTCATCTCCAATAGACGAGCACAGCCACTATACTGCAATCTAGTCGAACCCTGGAGAATTTCACCAGCTCTTGTTAGGACTATATCATGGCCACAGATGATATATAGGAGCTGGTTTTATCGAGCACAGTGCTATTGCCTGGGTCATTTATTAGGGCAAACCGTAGCTAAATGTTTTGCAACCCCAAAATTAAAACCAGCATTTCCTTTTGGACAGGTTCATGTAATTCCTCCCTGTTTCCTTCCATTTGGTGCCTAATAAAGACTGCCTTGGTCTGAGTGAAACTAGAGCGCTGTGTGAACTGAACACATTGTGAACAACCAGGCCACTCTCCCTCCACTCGTCTGCAGGCAGGGCGACGTATGGGAAGGAATGCTGGGAACTTTAGACATTTGAGCGTGCTGTTTATCATCTAGACTAATCTCGTCTGTAAGTAGACTGGGTGGGAGTGGCTTGGGTAAGAGCGGGGGCAGGGCCGGATGAGCCCTGAGACACGCCTACTTCGACTCACTGTCAGTGTCAGTAGTTGCCATTAGGTCTGTCAGCCTCATCTGCGGTGAACTTGTTTAATCTGGTATTTAAAACAAGGTAATGTGACCTTAAACCCTTGGTCTCACTGACAGATTCGCAGTAATCTGTAATCAGGCAGCAGTCAGGCCCTTTTGGAGACTGATCCTGATGAGTTGGCCCTGCCTGGTTAGGCTCCTTCACGCTAACTAACTGGCGATTGAGCATTCCACACCGCAGTGTCAGGAGCTGATACATTTCCCTTACAGAAGGAAACTTGCCTTGGATTGAACCCCACATGAAATGTATGGTCATGCAGGCTATAGCGCCTACTGTATTTCCTGTACCCTCTTCAGTATATTTAGTGTGTTGCAGAGGAACTGGTCTGCAGTGATGCTGGAGTTTCTGCTGCTGCAGGGTTTAAATATAGATGCATATGCTGTGGGGGGCCTGGGAGTGCTATCTAATATGTAGCGTACAAGCAGTGCTGCTATTTTCCCAGTGCAGTCAGTGCATTCAGCCGCTGGTTTTGCTTCTGAGACACGTTGATTCGATGGCGGTGTCTGTGCTACTAAGACAGAGCACTGAGGAACGTTGGAACGAAAGGAGCCCGGAAGAATCTGGGGCAAAAGATGGCCAGGAACCCGCAGGAGGCCTGGCCTCATTATGGACAAGTTGGAATGACTTGACGCAGTGCAAAATTGGCTGGCCAATTACCGTCATCCAAAATTCCATGACTGTCGCAGCCCTACGAGTGTATGCCTCCCTCGTGTGGCCACATCCAGCAAGGACATCACTCGCATGATGTCATCACGTGAGGCCACTGAACTGGTTAATCAAATTTGGTCACAGGCTCAATCAAAATGTTCAAATAATCAAGATATGAATTTTGAAACGTGTGTTCGTCATCGTTGATACACCTCCTTGGTCCAGTACAGTCACTAATGCTGCTAACCCAGTTTTTGTTGGATACATTACAGTTGTAATGGAAAGATTTAGGTTAATCTGCCCACCACTGGTGTGGGAGGGTTTGGTTGGGAACTCTGGATAAGATGGGAACTCAACTCACATGGTCATGTTTGGGTGTATGTTGTCTCAGCCAATCAGAATCAACCTTCTTTCTTTAGCCAGTCAGAGTAGGTTAACAGGATTTCAATAATAAGGAAACATTGACTGTTAAATGGATGGAAGTTTATGCAGTGTGTGAACAAATGATTAATCCCTGTTTCCTTTCAACAGGAACTGCTGAATAAATATTTAATTGAGAACTCCACAAATGCCGAAAGCAAAGTCTTCTATCTTAAGATGAAGGGCGACTACTATAGATACCTTGCCGAAGTCGCCTCCGGGGATGACAAGACAGGTGAGATTGAAATGGCCCCTTGAACTGAATACTGCATGAGGTTTTTGCCATGTTGGTATTTGCAAGAAATAAGCCTACATTTTAGGTGTGTGAATTACTCTGAATAGGGCGGCAGGTAGCCTAGCGGTTAAGAGTGTTGGGCCAGTAACCGAAAGGTTGCTGATTTGAATCCCTGAGCCGACTAGGTGAAAAATCTGTCGGTGCCCTTGAGCAAGGCACTTAACCCTAATTACTCCTGTAAATCGCTCTGGATAAGAGTGTCTGCTAAATGAATAAAATGTCAAATGTAATAATCTCCCTAGCCCAAGTGCTACTCGAGCCAGATATGTAAAATACATCAACTTTTTTTTATTTAATCCCAGAATGACATCTAAACAGGCTTGAAAGACTGTGTGGGGCATAAAGTAAATGTTCTGTGGGGTATATACGTTGGTCCTCGCAGCCCAATAGATTTCGCCTCCCTCTGATGGCGTAACAGCCCCAATATGAATCTCCCCTCCGAGTCACATCCTAATAAAGAAGCCTTTGATGGCCACTATTACAATATATTCTTTAGGACTTTGTTCTACAGTCTGTGAGGAGGTTAAAATGAGGCCCCTCCACTTTAAACTCTGAGCCCTTCGTGCAGCAGCCGAAATAGAACGGCACATTTTGTCACAGAGCGGGAAATGGTGTCAAGTGAGGCGTCACACACACTCGCGCCACCGCAGGGAACCGTCTCCTGAGGAAGAGGGGAGGATCGTATCCTACTGTATGGACCTCTATGAGACTCCCACTGGCACCCATTGTGTGACGCACACTAAAGAGGGCTCTATGCCCAGTTATAAGCATGTGCATTTCAAATGGGGCTTGGACAAAAGGAAATCAATGTGCCGCTTGACTGCGATGTTCAGTTGCTTATTGCTGAGAACATGCCACACAGAATCGTCCAATACTACACCTGTAGTCTTTAACCTAGCATCCACTAGCTGTCAATGTCCACTAGCCTATATCATAATCGCTACAGAGTGAATTTGGCTAACAAGTCTCACACTTGGTGTTAGTCAAAATAAGTCTGGTGGGGTGTCACACTGTACCATTGCCTCCAATGACTTCCAACAACGTCCACTCTGATCTCTGTGCTCCCCAGCGACCATAGAGAACTCTCAGGAGGCATACCAGCAGGCGTTTGACATCAGCAAGAAGGAGATGGATCCCACGCATCCCATCCGCCTGGGCCTGGCCCTCAACTTCTCAGTCTTCTTCTACGAGATCCTCAACTCCCCAGAGAAGGCCTGCTCACTGGCCAAACAGGTTAGTCCAGCCCCTCTCCTCTGTCCTGTCCGCTGTTTTCTTTAGATATGGGGACTTTGTTTGAAATGTGGAGAAGTTCCTGTGTTATCTGCTTGTTCTATATCAGAATTAAAGAAAGATAAGTGGTGTGTTTGATTGAATTGCTAACAAGTAGATAAGTGTGTGAATGGGTTGATTTGTAATGATATGTCTCTTCTGGGAAAAGTTATTTCAGTGGGAGATACCAAGTACATAGCTTGATATCTGTGCTGGACATGCAGGGGGTTTACTCGATCTATGGTAGCTTGGATTTTGCACAGTGATTCTATTTTCCAAGCTTGCCGTGTAATAAATGTGCTTTTTGTGTCTCCAGGCATTTGACGATGCCATTGCAGAGCTGGACAAACTGAACGAGGAGTCATACAAAGACAGCACTCTCATCATGCAGCTGCTCAGAGACAACCTGACAGTGAGTTCCCTTCCCTATCTGCTCTGCCATGTTCCTTATTCTAGGCAATCAATATTTACGGTCTGTTAAAAATGAAACTTGGATGCTGTTTAGAGACTGTACAATAATGATCATGTTCACTTATAAGAGTTAAGTTGGAAGACTGCATGGGTAACGAGGTTTTAGTAGACAAGTTTTTGACTTTTAAAGATTTTTAGACTTAATTTATTTTTTATTTATTTTTTTGCAACCCCATGTGTTTTTAACGTCAATGTGTCTTTCTCTCTCCAGTTATGGACATCCAACAACGCGCCCGAGGAAGGGGAAGGGGAAGGTGAGAGGCCGAGAGGCCGGAGAGAACGAGAACTAAAACTCAAACGGGGTCATCTCTCCAAAAAAAGAAAAATGACCTTTTTACACGTTTCCATTCCTTTATCGCTCCACTTCTAGATGATTCTAGCAATGAAACCATTACTGTCAAAACTGCGTATGGAAATTCCAAAATCATTTTAGTATTTTCATACTGTAGTTTTTGGACAAGAAAAATATTGATTGGAGAGAAAAAAAGAAACCCTCCATTCCTTGGTTTGTGTTCATCCTGGCCTTCCATATGTGCAGTTTCTGCTGTTAGAAAAGTATGAATAGCTTCACCTCTTTATATCAACGTTTTAGTCCAAATTAGAGGAAAAAATAAGAAATTCTAGGGTTTTTGCTGAGCTACAGAAAATGTTAGTCCCATCAAATACCAGGGCAGTTAAGTATTCTTAGAACAGGGGTGTTTGCTAAGCAGAATAGGATGACTGGATGAATAGTACTGTCATCCTCCATAGTCTCTTTCTCCACCCGGTTATCTGGTACGGTTACAGCTGCTGACGTCCAACATTAACAAGTCCAATTGTTCCATACTGCAGGGACAGCCAGTCTATGAGCTGGCACCCAGTCTTTCGCAGCCAGGTGATTTCCATTGGTTCTGACAAGGTCTTTCCTCACTCCCCCTGGTTATGGTATTCACTATAAAGCATGTCTGGTTGAAGAGAATACAGAGGTGGGGCATTCTAAAAACCAAAAATAATACCAATCTGATAATGGGAAGAAAAAAATACTCCTACATGCATGTAATTTAATAGTACACTGGAACGGGAACTGATGCTGTATACACACCATGTCCCAAGTGTCCAATTTAGTACTTTTCAATGCAGGTTTGTGCACATGTTAAAGAGGGTGTTTGGTTAGTCCAGAGATTGTCATTAGAGATTTGGACCACTATTGTGTTTTTGCTAATCATCGATTGTAGTCCCCAAAAGCCTCGTGGAAATGTTTAATGCCCTATGTATCAGCTATGTAACATGAATAAAAGAAATGACATTTTATAAACCAATCTTGAGCTGGGGTCTTTCTAGTAAAAAATGTTGGCGTGTATGGTGTGCCTTTTTAACTGCCTTTTGTTAATCTGTGTGCTGTTTTGAACCTGATTTCACACATTTTATAGAAAATCAGCTGACATTGTAATTGAAAAGGTCATCTAACATAATTTTGGACCAGCGTTCATGTCAGCAACAGCTGATATTGTGTGGGGCAAATGTCACATGAGATGCTCTGCTTTTTTTTGACACCACACTCCAAAAAGCGAGTCCTGCGGGCTCTAGTTGTCTTATCTTGCTGCAAAGAAATACCTAGTTAAGCTGCAGCTGGCCCAGAACAGAGCGGCAGTTCTTGCTCTTCATTGTAATCAGAGGGCTGATATAAATAATATGCATGCCAGTCTCTCTTGGCTAAGAGTTGAGGAGAGACTGACTACATCACTTCTTTTTTTTAAGAAACAATGTGTTGAAAATTCCAAATTGTTTGCATAGTCAACTTACACACAGCTCTGACACACACACACACTTACCCCACCAGACATGCCACCAGGGGTCTTTTCACAGTCCCCAAAACAAATTCAAGAAAGCATACAGTATTATATAGAGCCATTATTGCATGGAACTCCTATCTCATATTGGTAAAATTAACAGCAAACCTGGTTTAAAAAAAACATAACACAACACCTCTCCGCTATTTGACCTACCTAGATAGTGTGTATGTATTGATATGTAGGCTGTGTGCCGTTTTAAAATGTATGTAGTTCTGTCCTTGAGCTGTTCTTGTCTATTAATGTTCTGTATTATGTCATGTTTTGTGTGGACCCCAGGAAGAGTAGCTGCTGCTTTTGCAACAGCTAATGGGGATCCTAATAAAATACAAAAAAATACATGATAGATTAATTTTGAGAAGAGTGAAGATTGGAGCCCTCATCCACTAGGTCAATGTGCCCCCACCTTTTGATGGAAATAAAAAAATAACTAGTGCAGACCATAGACCTGCTGCAGGTACATCATGAGTATGATATACGTTCCCTGTCCTAAATGTTCCCTCCGCATCATTTTGTAAAGACATGGCACATTTTTATTTGTCAAGAGGATATTTTATCCGCCCTTTTATCTGACGTAGCTGCAACGGATACAGCAGATATATTAGAAAATGAGGAGATAATGCCGTGTTCAAAACAAATCGGAAATCTTCGACTTCAGTGCATTCAAGACAACTGGGAACTCGTAAAAACGTCCTCCTACAAAAAATAGTTTTGAATAGCAATCCAACTCGGAATACCAAGTCGGAAACTCGGGCATCTTTCTAGAGCTCCGACTTTCCGACCTGAAGTTCACTGACGTCATGATTTGACCTAGTTTTTTTTTCTGAGTTCCCAGTTGTCTTGAAAACGTCATAAGAATTAATGGTGAAACGTATAATGCTCCACCCAGCAGAATGTCGACCAGTCGCGTTCATGTTATCATGCTGCTTCAAGCGGTTGCTAAACTAATAATCAAGTAATCCCTTCTAAAAGTCAGGGTATAACTATTGCCGAGTTCAGATGCTAGTAGAAACCACAGAGTTTCCTTCTTCGTTGGGGAGAACGGGCTCGTGGTAAGGGCTGGAGCGGAATTGGTGGAATGGTATCAAATACATCAATTGATGCCATTCCATTTGCGATGTTCCAGTCATTATTATGAGCTGTCCTCCCCTCAGCAGCCTCCACTGAGTCAGGGTATGACTATGAGTCGAGAAACCTGCCTATTTTCCTCGAAAGAACGTAATGTCACTATTTCAAAGCTATACGATATTACATAGGACAAGTTAATAATCTGAAATCCAGGAAAATATTTGTAATGTTGAGCTTCTTGTTCACGTAATTCGTGTTAATGTTGGGGTTTTGTGCTAGCGCCCAATTGACTCCTTGAAGGAGAGATCTCCTTGTCGGAGTGTACCCAGAATGCACCACGCGGCCCATTGACAACGTACGGGCAAGTTACACAGTGGGCGTTAATATGATTCCAATGGAGTTTTACATCTCCTCAAAAGTATCTCTGGATACAGTCATTGAGCGGATGTTCCCTTTTTCCCTTTTTCAAAACAATGAACTTCCGGGTATCGGAAGTAGCATTTGGAACTCAAAACGACTGCCGTAGCTAACTGAAATTCAAATTCAGTCAAATCTACAATGCATTATTAGACATTTTAACCTTTGCGCTATAAGGCTTGCGAATAAAGTCGCCGTCAGGGAATAATTTTGATTGTGAAGTCGAGAGCGAGCAAGATAGCTAACTATTTAGCCTAGCTTGGTCAACCTGTCCGGTGTTGACATTATTCATCAACAACTTGCGATAATGACACAAGTGTAAGCTATTTTAACGTCACGATGAAGTATTTGGTGCTTGTAGCCTTTTGGGCTCCTTGTTGGGTCAATTGTGCGATTAAACCAAGGGCGATTGAGGAAGAAACACGGGAAAATGACCCCGAGTTCGGTGAGTAACGTTCGCTAGCGGCTAACTGAGCTAGCAGACATGTTGTTGCTGTTAGTAAGCTGTCAGTCAAATGTATGCAAATTAGGCCGTTAGTTATGTTATTTTTTTGTTGTATGTTAGTTTGTTGCACCATAAAGAATATAAGCAGGAATCACTTTTCCAGTACACGACACACTGACGTAACGCACAGATGCGCGCGACTCTTGGCTGCAGTAAGAAATCCATTTTACGGATGGTTTTGTCACCAAAAATTTGTTGTATAGCGAATGTGCCCACTCCGGTATTGGCACATGCGCTCTAGCAAACAGCTTGCATATACAGTGTATTATATAGCCCACATGATGAGATTATTATGGACAAAATAGTTATATTATAATTTTTTCTCAAACGGCAGCTAAGCATCGATCATCATGTCACCAGAATTAGACCCTCAATATTTATTGGCAGCATCAAGCTCATCACCTTGCACTTTCACCACCCTGTGAAGTTCATCATAACTTATTTCATCCGTAGCCTAATAAACTGCATGCTTTCCCGACAAGTCATAGTGGGAGGACCACACAATATGTCATCCTGTGACTCCAAGTTTACTTCGATATGATGGTTATTATGTCAATATTGGCGCATAAAAGCGTTTCCTCTGCCATTTCTCGCATTATTAATTTTAAAGACACAAAAAGATTCCACCTTGCCTAGCTTATTTTGCAAAGTTTACCGACAAATTTGCTGTTTCCATCAGGCCTGTCATTACATTTGTTATCCAACATGTACTTCACTTCCATAAAAAAGTTGGATGGAAACCTGGTTACTGTCTAGTTTCTTTCCATAGTCTAATCAGGAAGACTATGATTGATACATGAATCAGGTGTGTTAGTGCTGGGTGAGAACCAAAGCCTTTACATTTAAAGCTCTCCAGGACCAGGGTTGGTGACACAGGAGGTTGGTGGCACCTTAATTGGGGAGGATGGGCTCGTGGTAATGCCTGGAGTGGAATCAGTGGAATGGTCTTAAATACATCAAACACATGGTTTCCATGTGTTTGATGCCATTCCATTCACTCCATTCCAGCCATTATTATGAGCTGTCCTCCCCTCAGCAGCCTCCACTGGTTGGTGACCACTTTACTATACCAATGATGTTGAGGGAGGGAGAGACCAGTTATGCCTGTTTGTCCCTCTCACTCCCCTGTGACCCTGTCTTTTCTCTTAGAGGCTCTGAGTTCTTTGCTGTCTGACTTTGAGGTGCTGCCCGTGTCCGGCCTCCAGCAGCACTCGGTCAGGAAGAGGGACGTCCACACCCTGTCCCACCTGGAGCGCCTGGTCAGCTTCAGCGCCCTCAAGAGGTAGGTGGAACAAGGTCTCCCATATGAGACTTCCACATCGAAAGCTCTGGATAAGAGCTCCTGCTAAATGACTAAAATGTAAGGGCAAAACAGCAAAGACATGCTACTCAATGGGGTGCTCTCACCTACTCACGTAACATTCAGGAGCAAGCAAACAAGTTGGGATGTAAATGGTTCTGTATCACTAGTGCTGCCCAATGCCTAGGAAAGATTGCATGACATTTGGGGTGGGAGTCCTCCCTGCTAGGTCATATGTGTTTTGAATTGTTACTGGAATGGCTTTTCCCATTCCTAGGCCTAGTGACTAAGTGCATTTATCTTCATGTGATTTTCAGTGCTTTTGTGCAATTAAAACAGACAGACCATTGACAAAGTAAAAATGTGTTTGTATCTTCAATAAACCAAAATATGTGCATTCCCCAATAAACCAAAATATGTGCATTCCCCAATAAACCAAAATATGTGCATTCCCCAATAAACCAAAATATGTACATTCCCCAATAAACCAAAGTATGTACATTCCCCAATAAACCAAAATATGTACATTCCCCATGTTTTTTACCATCAAACTCTGACATTTTTCTTCCGCAGACATTTCAAGCTTTACTTGACAACTAACACAGACTTGTTTACTGAGGACTTCAAAGCTGTGTTTGTAGATAAGCAAGGGAAGGAGGACAGCTATGATGTTCAGCTTCAGAACTACTTTACCGGACATCTTGTAGGTAAGTCATTAGGGTATTTGGTTGGTTTTATATGGAATAACCATATGGGTGGGTGTGTGTGCTTGCGTGTCTGCGTTAGTGTGTGTGAGTAGAATCCCTTAAAAGCTCTGTCTTTTGTGTGTGTGTGTGTGTAGGAGAGGAGCACTCCCGTGTGCAGGCACACATAGACGGGGACGAGTTCTCTGCCCACATCCTGACCGATGAGACAGAGTACAATGTAGAGGTAAATGCCCTCCCAAAATAGGAGCACTGCTTTAAAGTTAAAGTAGGCCAGACATGTCTTAAAACAGTTGCTGGGTAAAGTGATGCCAAAACTGTGTGTGAGAGTAAAAACTATCAGTTATATAAACCAGCGTTTGCTTTAGTGATGGTAGAAGACCATCTAACCAATCCTTCTTCCTCTCCTTCTCCTCCTTCTCCTCCCACTCCATCTTCTTCCTCTCTCCTCCCTCTGTCATTCCCCTCTCCCTCTCTATCTCTCTCACCCCCCCGCCCTCTCTCTTCCCTCTCATTCCTCGTCCTCCTTCTCTCCATCCCCTTCCTTTCTTCCCTTTATTTACCCCATTCCCCTCCCACCTCCTCCCTCTCCTCAGCCCCTGTGGAGGTTCACCGAGGCGCCCCCCGATGGCCGTCTGTTGGTGTACCGCTCAGAGGACATCAGGAACCTCAGTCGCCTGGCCTCGCCCAAGGTGTGTGGATACGTCCACGCTGGGGCCCAGGACTTTCTACCAGAGGCAGCTAGAGGTGGAGAGGCACAGGAGGGTGAGAGAGAAGAGAGAGTGTGTGTGTGTTTGACAGTATATGCTCCATTTGTGTATGTTCCATGCGTATAGACCGGGTGCTTTACACAAGCAGTCAGAAATGTGTAAGAGGCTACCTTATACAACATTATAGTGTGAGGAGGTAGGGAGGAGGCTGAATCCTGGAGGAGGAGAGTAGGACAAGGAGGTGGTAGGTAAGTGGGCAGCCATTTTATCTTGTCCCAACACAGCCTCACAATGAATAAAAGCCTTTCATGTGTAAAATCTGTGTTCCATACATGGACTGGCAACAGGGTATTATATAAAGCTCTGATTCCTTTGTGCTGCCAGTAAAATGTAAAGCTCATTAGAATGACAATGACCTGGGGAAAATCTTAAGGACCTCAAGACAATGTCCTCTATTCAAAACACTGTGTGGAAAATGAATGGAGGTGAATGATCTCCACAGAAGAAGCATTCAAATTCATTAGAGCTCTTGTACGTAATGTGGGTGGGCTGGACTACAGTGTGAGTCGCTGGTCTCCTGGTGCTGTGGATAAAGGGAGGAAAAAGACATAGTGATTACACCCACTCGCTGTGGTTCGCTACAGTAGCTGAAAGGTTGCTTGTTCGAATCCCCAAGGTGAAAAAGTATGTTGTGCCCTTGAGCAAGGCTCTTTAACCCTAATTGCTCCAGGGTCGCCGTTGATAATGGCTGACCCTGGCCGTGACCCCACTCTCCGAGGGTGTCTCAAGGGAAGTTGGGATATGAAAAAAAAAACATTTCAAATTCTGAAATATAACCACCAAATTATTATTAATAATAACTTTTTATTAATCTTGTAAAGGGAAGGAGAGCACATTACTTGGTGTGTGTGTGGGGAGGGGGCTGACTGTGTGGCACAAAATGGATGTAGTCATAAGGGAAAGATAATTAACATTGTTAGTCTGAATTGATGCATACTCTATTATTTTACAGAGGTTTATTAAAATTATATTCCAAAAGAAGTGCTTTGCTATTTTGATTAGGGATTAATGTCATGCTGAATCATACAAGCCACAGCCAGTCTCCAACATAGAATAAGTGGTGTTGATTCATTTTACTTCACACAAAGTTGGAAATGTGGTGGTACTGGAAAGTATTCTTTCTATATTAAAGGCTTTGTCTGCTAGACCTATATCCTTCATTTACACTTTAGTCATAAGAACACAAATGGTATACTGCTTCTAATCAGTTCATACGCAAACAAATGTGAGAACAAGGGCATCTAACAGTTGGAAACTGAATTAGTGGCCTCATTCAATCATTCTCCCTTCCTGTGACATCCTACAGTAGTGTTTCTGTTTTTTACTCTCTTTCTCTCTCTTTATTTATTTATTTATTTATTTATTTATTTCTCACTCTCTCTGTCTCTCTCTCATATCTCTCCATAGATTCCTTCCACAGAGAGAAGAGAGCGGCCCACAACCACAAGAAGAACACATGTCCTCTAGCCCTGGTGGCTGACTACCGCTTCTTCAAACACATGGGCCGTGGAGAGGAGAGCATCACACTCAACTACCTGGTGAGAGGACCATTAACCTATTGGCACTTATGATTGCAAAATTCCTGTAACTTTCCCAAAATTCCCTGGTTTTCCAGAAATCCTGGTTGGAAGATTCCTGTAATTACAAGGGAATAAGCAGGGATTTCTGGGAAAATTACCAGAATTTTGCTACCCTATTGGCACTATATGGTTAGGTACAGTGCATTCAGAAAGTATTCACACCTAGGGCTGTTACGGTGACTTAGAGGCTAGGCCTACTATATTTATTTCTCAACTTTCCTAATATTAAGCACATAGCTTCTCTTTACAACATGAGTATAGCCTACCTGGCTGGCATGAAAATGAACCACGGGAAAAGCGTCCTCCATTCACTGTCCGCAAAAGGCCACACAAAGGGGATGCCGCCGGGAAATTAGAGCCACAGCCCCATTTACACCCCTTGACTATTCACACCCCTTGACCTTTTCAACATTTTGTTGTGGTACAGCCTGAATTTTTAATTGATTAAACTGAGATTTTGTTTGGTAAACCAGGGTATTTTGCCAAGGTTACCAGAATTTTGCAACTTTAGTACTAAGACAGTCTGTTGTGTTTCCTCCAGATTGAGTTGATTGACAGAGTGGACGACATGTACAGGAACACAACCTGGGATGACGAGTTCACAGGATACGGTGTTCAGATCCAACAGGTGAGGACAACTGCTACATTGCCGTGTGTGTTGGTAGTAGTTGTAGTGTAGTAATAGTAGTAGTACGCAATACCATTTTTGGCATTTTTCCATCACTACATATCACTACTGACAACATTATATCAGTGTGTAATGTGTCAGTGCTGGGTAGAGAAGTGAGGTCGTATGACTGTAGTACTGTAATTGAATTTGAAAATAATTTGTGAAAAGCGCTTTGTGTGGAAAAGCGGGTGGGGAAATCCAATTGGTTCCCCTCGCTCGGGGAATGAATTGCGACACTGTGCGTCTACTACAAATCCACCACTCTCTCACTGAAAAGATATGCTGCGGCGGTCCATGCTCCATCTCTTCTCCTGACCTTCAACCGGATATCTTGTACAGAGAATTATGGGTACTGTGGTACATGCTGCAACCTCTAATGGGGTTTAAGAAGTTGTAATGTGCTGGTTGTAGATCATCATCAACAAGGAGCCGACCAGAGCGCCACTTGGCCAGGCTGGCCCGGGCTGGACCCACTACAACATGATGGGAAGCCCCAGCCAAGGCAAGGAGGTGTGGGACGTCAAGAAACTGCTGGAGGTGAGGCACTACTACTGATCTGAAAGGAGAGCGGAATCTATACAGTGTGCTAGTATGTAGGAAGGTAATTCCCCTAGCCTGGTCCCAGATCAGCAACTAACTGACTGGCAACTGGCAAGATGGCACAAAATGATCTGGGACCAGGCTAGAGTAGTACCCACACAACCATACACAATATGATTAGGTCACTGTATTGTCTACGCCCCTCCAACTCAACTCTGGACCTCAAAGCCAGTTCCACTGCATTCTTTCATTGTTCCCCTCTAATCAGGGACTGATTTTAGACCTGGGACACCAGGTGGGTGCAATGCATTATCAGCAGGCTCCGGACCTCGTATGTTAAGAGTTGAATACCCCTGGTCTATACGTTGTAAAACTAGAAGCATTTTTTTGAAAGGGGACTAAACATGATTGACAACAAAAAATGTCCTCATCAATCGGGGATATGCTAGCTAAGCTAACTAGTATTGTTTTTTACTTTCCAATCCCTTTCTTTGTCTCCAGCAATTCAGCTCGGATATAGCGGACAATGCTAGCACTGTGTGCCTGGCCCACCTGTTCACCTACCAGGACTTTGACGAGGGGACACTGGGCCTGGCCTACGTGGCCCCCTCTAAAGCCCAGGCTCTGGGGGGCCTCTGCCCCAAACGTAAGGCTCAGCCTCTCACAGACATCCTCTCATTTGAGATCAAATTACTATGATCATTATGATGAGTGTTTTGATAATGGTGTGATAAATTCATAAGAGCTTGCTCCTATATTTCTAGTCTGATTTCTCTTCCTCTTTGTATTCTGCAGCGTACTTTCCATCTCAGTCCGTCAAGAAGCCCAGTTACCTCAACACTGGTTTAACCAGCACCAAGAATTATGGCAAAACCATTCTAACCAAGGTAGGTTCCTCATTGAGTTGAATTTAGTCATACTATTGGTATGGTATCTGAACACACTAGAACAAGGACTGAAAAACTGGGTCATAGGTCAGATGATTTAGCACTGCCTTGTGGCCTTTCAATATGATGATTTGAGCTGTTGTCTGATGACGTGATGAATCGAATAGTCTGTGGGGCACTTTGTGTTGGGTCATGGGTTGAACAGGCAGCATTATGTGACTAATGAATAATGACTTGAGACCTTACAAGACCCTCTAGGTCAATGCTCCTCCGATATCCTACTGAGAAATCTTGCTTTTATAGCCCAAAGATAATAGATCATGTAAAAATGTCTGTATTATTGAATTGTTGCAAGTCAATGTATAGTTTCCAAACATTAACGTGTGTGTGTTTTTTTTTTCTCCCACCAGGAAGCAGATTTGGTGACAACCCATGAATTGGGCCATAACTTTGGGGCAGAGCACGACCCTGACAACATCCCCTACTGCGCCCCTAGCGATGACCATGGGGGCAAGTTTGTCATGTACCCCATCGCTGTGAGCGGGGACCACTACAACAACAAGGTACAGCTCTTGCGTACTTCAAATGAGGTGATCTTCTGTCATCAGTTACCTTCTTCCTTTTCTCTCCTAGCTTTACGTTTGTCTTCCCTCCACAGCGATTCTCCAACTGCAGTAAGATATCCATAGGGAAGACGCTGCGCTTCAAGGCCCCTATCTGCTTCAAGGAGAGGAACAGCAAGGTGTGTGGGAACTCCCGCGTGGAGGAGGGGGAGGAGTGCGACCCGGGCATGCTGCACCGCAACAACGACCCGTGCTGCTCCGCCGACTGCAAGTTCAGGCCAGAGTCCCAGTGCAGGTAGAAACCCGCCACACATGACCCAAAATGGCCGCCTCTGAGTGCAGTAATTCACGAGGTAGGAGGACATTTACAAGGGCTTCGCTAATTTCATGCCTTTATTATTATCCCGTTGGGGATTTTTTTTTGCGAGAGCAGGCACATGTAAGAAGGTGATTACAAACAATTACATACTATCATTTGCATAGTATGCAGTAAACTGGTAGAATCAACTGGCACTTTCTTAGTCAACTGACATTGACTCCACACATTGCATTTGTTTGATTCAAGCAGTATCCAGTAGCCTACCTCTCTAGTATCTTGAGCAACTCTCGAGCAGCCTGACCAAGTGAAGTGCATATACACTGCTAAGCTGTTTACTAACATTCACAACATGTGAACTGAGGTTGTCTACTATTTGTCTGTGTCCCGGTACATCCAGTGACAGGAATAGTCCGTGCTGTAAGAAATGCAAGTTTGAGAAGGCAGGGAAGACGTGCCAGGAGCCCATCAACGCCACCTGCAAGGGCATGTCCCGCTGCACAGGTAAGCACCCCCTACTGGACATACACAGGACTGTCACGGCTAGACGGACAGATGGGATTAATTTTTTCGATTTGTCATTGCTGCTATGTAATGCAAGGCTCCCTTGTAAAAGAGACTTTGTTGTTAATGGGATTCTCCCCTGCTTAAATACAGGTTAAATAAACTCCTGCTTGTCTGACATTTTCCTCTATTCAACATAGCAATGTGTCATGATCTGCTATGTAAGTGATCTATTGGACCAAAATCCTCTAGCTGGATAGGTCCCCAGGTCTTGCTGTTGAGACATCTGTTGGTGTTTTTGACTGACTGTGTTGTACTGTCCATCCCCTAGGGAACAGCAGTGAGTGCCCAGCCCCAGACAACGCTCCGGACAATACCATCTGTGTGGACAGTGGGAGGTGCAGCGACGGGGAGTGCATGACCTTCTGTGAGGCCGTGCAGAACCTGCAGCCCTGTGCTTGTAATGGTACGGCCCTCTAGCAGACACACTGCTACAATCTAGATTGACACAACTGACCAGTTCCACGGTGTACCCATCAAAATACAACTGTAGACAGACTGATGTCTACGTTCTATCTCTAATCTATAGATTATATTTCTATGGTACCCAATATCTTGCATTAGAAATTATTTGTTCTTTATTTGATTTGATGCCCCGTAAGTTGACATGGTGTGAAACCCAAAGCCTTTAATTTGATTCCTGCCAATATACTGTAACTAATTGATATTCTGAGAAAGATACAGATAGCAGTATAGCACGTGGTCCAGGTTGTCTTCAAACCCAACCTGACCTCTCTCGACTCTTCCAGAGACATACGACTCGTGTAAGGTGTGCTGTCGGGACAAAAATGGTGCCTGCACACCCTTCGTCAAAAGCGACGGGAACTTCCTGTACCTGCGCAAGGGGAAACCCTGTACCGTGGGCTTCTGTGATGAGGGCGTGAGTGACTGACTTCTTCCTTTTTAGCACTGCCATTTTACCTCTACTCACACTTAATGGACACGGGCTGTATTCATAGTTTCAACACATTTCACTTCAAAAAATAAATTTCAATCGAAATAATACAATTTCATTTTGACACGAATAAAATATTTTTAAAATATTTTATTGGTCCTACAGGGGGAGTTACCGCTTTCAATTACAATTTTCTGACAATGATGATACAGTATATTGATTTGTATGTGTTTGTTTCAGGGTAAATGCATGAAGCAAGTCCAGGATGTGATCGAGAGGTTGTGGGATTTCATCGACAAGCTGGACATCAACACATTCGGTGAGTGGGGATGCAGTGAGGGGGTAGAGTTGATTGACTTGAAAGGCTGGTTGGAGTTGAAGTATTTTTCTCTCTCTCTCATAGGGAAGTTCCTAGCAGACAATATAGTGGGCTCAGTTGTGGTGTTCTCTCTAGTCTTCTGGATCCCTCTCAGCATCCTGGTGCACTGTGTGGTGAGACCTGAACCCAAAACACACTCACACCAATACCAGACTTACCTCAACCCTTCCTTCAGGCCAAAGATTCCTGCATCAATTGTTTAGTGATGACTAAAATAGCAGATACACGTATCATGTTAAATATATCAATCAGGGGGCCTCCCGAGTGGTGCAGCGGTCTAAGGCACTGCATCGCAGTGCTTGAGGTGTCACTACAGACCCGGGCTCGATCCCAGGCTGTATCACAGCCGGCTGTGACCGGGAGACCCATGAGGCGGTGCACAATTGGCCCGGTGTCGTCTGGGTTAGGGGAGGGTTTGGCTGGCTGGGATTTCCTTGTCCCATCGCGCTTTAGCGACTCCTTGTGGCGGGCCGGGCACCTGCAAGCTGACTTCGGTCGCCAGCTGGATGGTGTTTCCTCCGACACATTGGTGCGGCTGGCATCTGGGTTAAGCGAGCAGTGTGTCAAGAAGCAGTGCGGCTTGGCAGTGTCGTGTTTCGGAGGACGCATGGCTCTCGACCTTCGCCTCGCCTGAGTCCGTAGGGGAGTTGCAGCGATGGGACAAGACTGTAACTACCAATTGGATATCACGAAATTGGGGCAAAAAAGGGCTAAAAGTACAACAAAATTATTATTTATATATTATATATATATATATATATAAATCAGACCCTTGCTGTCTATACATCTTGTTGTCCAGTAGAGATCTGCTATAAGATATTTGGCTTTCAAAGCCCATCTCTTGCATTGTTGATAAAGACACAATAATGTTAGCTGTTTATACACTAATGGGATGCTTACTGTTTTCGTTTCTGTAGGATAAAAATCTGGACAAGGAGTATGAGGAGAACACCAAGACCATGTACTTCCCCAGCGTAAGTCCTTGAAGCTTCCTATGCCCTCCCATGTTCACTACTGACCACGTGCTAGGTTTGAACTTTGAAGTCGCACTCACTATAACACGCTATCCCTTTTAGAAACGTCATACTACTAGAGAGCATGTTGTCTTATTTGCTCACCTGCAGTTATTTGCCCAATTCCAAAATCGACCCCGACCCTAGCCCATATCCCCTAGATCTGAAAGGACTGCATAAGTGTAAGCAGTAAAGGGTGAAGATTCCACCAAGCCTATCAGAGGGCAAGTTGGCGTGAGAATCATACGCTATTACCCATCCAAATCCATTCCTAAACCCTTGCTCCTATGTACTTCTTGTAAATCTGAAAAGATTGGAACTGGCCCGTAGTTAGCCCATACGCAGCATGAATGAGTTCTATGCAGTAGCACATATGATGGCCTCACAGGGCTCACTTGAAAAAGAGATGTTAATCTCAATGTGACTTCCCTGGTGAAATCAAATGTAAATAATAGTAAACTGAGGGATATTTGGGTTACAATGACCTGTTCCGTTACTGTTCCGTTTGCCTTGGCCCCTCGTGGAACTGCAGCAGATGGTTGAGGTACCTGTATTTAGTAGAGCTCCACCCTCAGGTGAGTGGGTGAGGCGTTGGGGGGGGCAGGGTGCACGCTGTCGGTGTGTGACACAAGGATGCGCGACGTGTGTGAGGAGAGGAGTGCACCATGTTGTCTTTGTGGGGCCGTTTGTCGACCTTGTTGGAGCCAGAGTGTCCAAGCTGTTGTGTTTGTTGTGCTGCAGTGGACTGTTCAGTTTTAATGGTGCGGACAGACTGGGTCTGTTCCATTTCATCTCCGCCAGTTTACTTGGAAATAATGAACAGTTGCTCTTTATTTTCCAAGGTGAATTTGTGTCCCAAGTCATGACGAATTGAGTTAAAAAGGATCGCACCCCAGTTACAGGCAGAGTTAGTCAAACACAACCCTGATTCTGCTATTCCCCCCCCCAGAATGCAGAGATGCTGAACAGCCTCGAGTCGGCCTCCGTCCGCATCGTCAAGCCACCTCCGCCTCCCACTTTCTTCTCCGCCGCTCGGATCCTACCCCACTCCCTCCCTCCTCTACCCCCAATGGGCCCGTCTGCCTCAGGCAGCAGCAGTACCCCAGCCCCAGGCTCGGCTTCGGGCCCTGGCCCGTCCTCGGGGAGCGGAGTGGTGGTGGTGGGGGGGGAGGGCCCACGGATGGCCACCATCCAGGAGGATCCCAGCTGCGACTCTCACCACGACCTGGACAAGGACGACTTCCCTCCTCGCGGAGGCTCCAACGCCACCAAGTCCTCATACGAGGACCTGACAGCGGAGCAGAGCACGCCGCGCTCGGGCCGCCACGACAAGCGCCGCCTCAAGAGGCAGGCCTGCGTGGTGGACAGTAAAGAGACCGAGTGCTGAGGAACATGTTTGTATATGTACGCACACAGTTGCGCGCACGTACAGACACACTCACACACAATTGTACATGAGGGAACATTCGCACACACACAGTCTAGAATAGATACAGTATGTAGGTACATGCATACAGACACTCATGCATATCCATGCACAGAATATATGCATAGAATAGATTATACTATATAGTAGATGCAGGTAACTGCCAAAATAAAGGAAAGGCTTGAGTAAATGAGGGATACAAAGTATATTGAAGCAGGTGCTTCCACACAGGTGTGGTCCTGTGTTAATTAAATAAAAATGGCTACCATGGCTAGAAGAAAAGATCTCAGTGACTTTTAAAGAGGGGTCTCAAAGGAGCATAGGGGGTTTAAAGGGTGTGTCTGTCACCAGATCTCAACCCAATTGAACTCTTATGGGAAATTCTGGAGTGGCGCCTGAGAGCGTTTTTCACCACCATCAACAAAACCCCAAATTATAGAATTTCTCGTGGAAGAATGGTGTTGCATCCATACAACAGCATTCCAGACACTTGTAGAATCTATGCTAAGGCAAATTGAAGCTGACCTGGCAGCTCGTGGTGGCCCAACACCCTATTAAGACTTTGTTGGTGTTTCTTTTAGTTTGGCAGATACCTGTACATGCATACATGACTAAACATTGCACACACTGTTATAGTACACACCAACACCCACTCATAGAAGAGACTAATACTGGTTACACAGCACTGGCTGTGGTGTATAGAACACCGTATCTAGCAGGACTCTTATTAAGAGGCCACCACGTGGGGTTAGCTACGTCTAGATTTTATAAGGTCAATTTGAAAGACTCACCCTACAACCAAAATAGGTGCTTATTATGAGTATAGTAGTGTTCTGACGCCAGTGACTGCAGTTTAGAATAGCCTAGATACTGAATTATGTTGTGTGTGGGTAAGAAATGATTTGTGCCTTGTTAGTTTCAAGAGTCAAAGCAAAGTGCTTTCTTTGGCACCACCCACTCAGATACAGGCAAGACAGTGTAGTTTTGGACATGTTCTTTCAAATGGGTTGGTATACCACTGCCATGACTGTATCAACTATTGGTTAGGCTTTAGTGTGTCATCTTTGAATCATGCTATGAAGAAAAGAAAAGTTATTTTAAATGTCTGTTTAGTCATGTCACTTTCTGTTGTCATGTCAGTAAGAAATGTATTTTGCCTTTATTTCTGATATTTCCTGGTTTTTCACCTCGTCAAAAAACATGCATGTATTATTTACTTAAGTAATTCAGCTGTTAAATGGATGCCAAAGGGTAGTGTTAAAACGTAGGGGACTGGTTGAACTGTTGCAGAGGAAGATATTTTTCTCTGGTAATCTAAACCCAACAGGAAAAGAGTGCTGCATCAAACTTACCTAACATGAATTTAAAACTTATGTCTCCACTCTATTCAAGTATTGGTTCCGTTTCATTTGTAGTGAAATAATTATGATACATTTTTATATTGTTGTGTATGGCCTGATGTTGATTACACTGTTGTGACCTATGAACTTTGTTCTTCATCCCAAAGGTTGCAAGTAAGTGATTTATTTCACCATTCATTCAACACATTGGAAGATGAGGGACTATTCATTCATTCAGACATTGTTTGTAAACCAACCTCTGATTTATTTTAATCCACACAAAAAAGACTAGTGCCTTATTTCTGAAGTTGAGCCTAAATGTTTTTCATGTTGACCACCGCTCCTTATTTCTTTATATGTACTGTAGGCAATGGGAATGTCACAATATCACCCCAGCTGGAACTTGTGCTTACTAATGGGAAATGCAATTTCTAAGCTCCGTAAGCCCCACTTTGGAATATTAATGTGCCAATGATGAATGAATACCTATCAGCTTGTAGAATATTATGCAAAATACTGTTTGTCTTTTCACCATTTCCTATATATTAGGTGATGAGTACTTACGTATATGTTGAAATGTTTCTTGCTTGTGGGCCAAGGGCATTCTGCAGCTTTGCTATAATATTTGGCTATGGTCCGCAGACATCGAGTATAAGCCTACACCATAGTTTTTGCTCCGAGATGTGAGGGAAACTCATCAACTCCGTATGTCTTACATTTAATTTTCAGGGTGTACTGAATGACCTGAATTAATAAAATGTGCACGCCCACTTTAAACTGGCCTCTTGCTTACAGTGAAACACACATTCTAAAAATAAAGAATATGTGTTTCAACACAGACCTCAGGAAATCAAACATTGTACAACATTTAAAACATGTCACATCATGGTGTTATACATTTCAGTCCGATGGAATGAAGACTGATTCCAACCCCTTTCAGTGTCATCCCATTACCATAGCTGACATAAAACTGGGTGGACCTGAGGCTTCATCTCTACCCTTCCCCTCTCAGTCACACAGTAGACTGCTCTCTGGCTGTTTAGGGTCTACGTCGCCCCAGTAAGGCAGGATGAAGGGCAGCTCCTCCACCCTGCTCTCCAACAGCCTCCACAGATGCTGTGCCACAAACTGGTTCCCCTTCTCAGAGAGATGGAGCCCGTCTGAGAGGTAGCCTGTGAAGTCCTGCAGGAAAGAGCAAGTTGTATTCAATTACTGACACTGTGCACTATTTGTTTGTTGATAAAGTTACATAGCTACTACCATACTTTTACATTTTAGTCATTTAGCAGACGCTTTATCACATGTAAATGTGAGTGCATACATTTTTCATACTGGCCCCCCGTGGGAATCGAACCCACAACCCTGGCATTGCAAGCGCCATGCTCTACCAACTGAGCTACAGGAGACTATACATCACTATACTAGTGTTACATGACTAGAGTAAGGCTGGGATTCAATCCGATAGTGCCTTGTCAGCAATGCACTTTTTAAAGTTCCCGCCACATTCATAGTAAACGCTGCTTATGTTGGCCCGATCAGAAATTAAATTTAAATGGCGCGTTGTCGAACAAGCTGAGCAACAGTAACATCAAAATGACAGCTATTCAAATGTTGTCTCACCTGTCCATCTTTCTGCATGAGAGTCCAGAGGTCCAGCACATCTGCCCCACACTGACCTGCAGCCTGCACACAGGCCTGGGCATACTGGCCCGCCACAGAGTTGAGACGGTTCAGAGCACTACCTGTAGGGAGAGAGGAAAACAGGAGATAACAGACATATAGAAGCCAATTAGAACTACAGCACCACAAACACTACAGCATTCAAGTCCTCAAAATGCAATATCTGTTTGAGGCCATCGTTATTTGATTGCTCAGGAGCAAGAATTAGGACTTGTCTTCAGTGTATTCAGACCCCTTCCCTTTTTCCACTTTGTTACGTTACAGCCTTATTCTAAAATTGATTAAATCATTTGTTTTACTCATCAATCTACACACAATACCCCATAATGACAAAGCGAAAACAGGTTTTTTGAAATTTTAGCAAATTTCTGCTATGAGACTCGAAATTGAGCTCACGTGCATCCTGTTTCCATTGATCATCCTTGAGATGTTTCTACAACGAGTCCACCTGTGGTAAATTCAATTGATTGGACATGATTTGGAAAGGCACACACCTGTCTATATAAGGTCCCACAGTTCACAGTGCATGTCAAAGCAAAAACCAAGAAATTAGGTTGAAGGAGTTGTCCGTAGAGCCCCCGAGACAGGATTGTGTCGAGGCACAGATCTAGGGAAGAGTACCAAAAATGTCTGCAGCACTTAAGGTCCTCAAATACACAGTGGCCTCCATCATTCTTAAATGGGAGAAGTTTGAAACCACCAAGACTCTTCCTAGAGCTGGCCGCCCGGCCGAACTGAGCAATCGGGGGAGAAGGGCCTTGGTCAGGGAGGTGACCAAGAACCCAATGGTCACTCAGACAGAGCTCCTCTGTGGAGATGGGAGAACCTTCCAGAAGGAAAACCATCTCTGCAGCACTCCACCAATCAGGCCTTTATAGTAGAGTGGCCAGACGGAAGCCACGCCTCAGTAAAAGGCACATGACAGCCCGCTTGGAGTTTGCCAAAAGGCACCTAAAGGACTCTCAGACCATAATTAACAAGATTCTCTTGTCTGATGAAACCAAGATTGAACTTTTTGACCTGAATGCCAAGTGTCACTTCTGGAGGAAACCTCGCACAATCCCTACGGTGAAGCATGGTGGTGGCAGCATCATGCTGTGGGGATGTTTTTCAGCGGCAGGGACTGGGAGACTAGTCCAGGGGAGGGAAAGATGAATGGAGCAAAGAGATCCTTGATGAAAACCTGCTCCAGAGCGCTCAGGACCTCAGACTGGGGTGAAGGTTCACCTTCCAACAGGACAACGACCCTAAGCACACAAAGTACTGAGTAAAGGGTCTGAATAGTTATGTAAATGCGATATTTTTTCATTTGTTTTTATACATTTGCAAACATTTCTAAAAATATGTTTTTGCTTTGTCATTATGGAGTATTGTGTGTAGATAGATGAGGGGAAAAAAACGATTTAATCCATTTTAGAATAAGGCTGTAACGTAACAAAATGTGGAAAAAGTCAAGGGGTCTGAATACTTTCCGAACGCATTGTTATCTGGTGGACGTGCATGTGTGTTCTTTAACCTTTCAGGACACACTCTTTCTCCCATGCTGGCTCATGCAGAGGTGGAGGAGTGATGAAGATGACCTTGTCTGCAGACACACCCACAGACCCCAGGTGTTTGACTATGTCCTTCAGGTTCTCGGAGTACTCCTGCAATGGGATGTGCTGCTGTGGGTTCTTATCTAAAGAAAGAATTAGACAATATCGGACAGAGATCTCTTAATATTGGCAAGAGCAGTGTTTGTCAATCCTGGTCCTAAGGGACACAAAGGGTGTGCAGGGTTTTGTGCCCGCCCAGCACTTGGGTTGAGAGTAACAGGTTGCACTTTCCCTACCTTCTAAAGCACAGTCGTTGGCTCCAAAGAAGACGGTGACAGCAGCTATGTGGTTGCTTGAAGCATTTTCCTTGGAGATGAGGCGAGGCAGGACAACCTTTGCCCACCTGGAGTTGTAGCCTGACAACCCTCTGTTCACAACGTCACATTTTCTAGTGGACAAAAGTGACATTGTTTGATCAATTTGGCCTAATTTACCACACACCCTATTCTCAGAGCAGGAAGTTGCCCCTAACCACTGATACAGGGTCTATATCAGTGGCGGTCGGTGCCATGTAAGATGGAGGATTTTTACAAATGTTTTATGAACATGGCCTTATTTCTATTATAGCTGTCATTCATATTCCATTCACCCAGCTCAATGTAACATTGACAGGTTTAGGCTACTACATGATACTCAAATTTCCCCCTGTACCCATCATGAGGTTGCTACAACCTAGCCTATGAATGAAAGTTTACAACATAGGTGCACAGGTCGAGAGCATTTTGAGTAATCAAGGTAACAGACCGTGACACACTCAATACCGCCTTGCACACTCTTGCCTGCATCTAGGGTGTAATCATTAGTCCAACAGTCGCAAACGAAAGTTTCTATTAGACAAATTCAGGTATGTTTATCACGGTTTCGTTCCGTTTGCTTCCATTTAAGAAACGTTAACCGAATCGGCGAAATGAATACACCCCTGATCACACGCAAATACAGTTCACTTTCATACCAGACACATACAAACAGCTCATTGTATACAGTACCAGTCAAAAGTTTGGACACAACTACTCATTCAAGGGTTTTTATTTTTACTATTTTATACATTGTAATAATAATAATAATGTTGCATGAACGCTAATCTTGTGTTTCTAACTACATAAACGATTTCAGAACAATCTGTGATGTCATGGGCTTCCTGAAATGACATGGAACGACTAT
Source organism: Coregonus clupeaformis (assembly GCF_020615455.1). NCBI lineage: Eukaryota > Metazoa > Chordata > Actinopteri > Salmoniformes > Salmonidae > Coregonus > Coregonus clupeaformis. The sequence goes on from NC_059220.1 coordinate 37,507,831, forward strand.
GGGCAACCTGCCAACCCTATGTAAAGCATGTAAGGAAGGGTGCGTGCAACTATTTAAAAGGTATGCCATGTGCGCAAAATATTACTCACCCGACTACTTTATTTGCCATTTCGGAACCCCATCCATTAGGTTGAAATGAAACCTGAAACAATAAACAAAACAAAGTGAGTAGTGACCTGTCAAGTTGCTGGCTATCAAGCTAACCCAATTTGTAAATGGACTAAACCCTACAAACAAATCGTTTCTGAATGAGAAGATTTACCTGTGTGATTGAGTCGCCAAATAATATGATTTGAGGCCAAATTATGTTCTTGATTTTGGACATTGCTAGCTGGTAGAAATATTGAGCCGATAGCTAATTTACACTTTCAGATTTAGAAATGAAAGCAGTGCTGAATGATAGAAGCTCGCATGTTAAATTGCGCCATCTACCGTGTGGAGGTGGAAGGTGAACAAAATGAGGGCAGAGTTCATGAATTTCGCATTTTTTATGTTTATTTGACTATTTTGATGAATGCCATGCATTTCTTTACTGTAAAAAAATATACATAAAACACCTTTCATAATGACATAAAACAAGATCACAACAAGTTTTCAAACAACGTTCCAAACATAGATACAGAACCATGATATACAGGTAACTGCCAAAATAAAGGAAGCACCAACCTAAAGCGTCTTAATAGGGCCTTGGGTCACCACGAGCCAGAACAACTTTAATGCACATTGGCATACATTCTACAAGTGTCTGGAACTCTATTGGAGGGATGTAACACCATTCATCCACGAAAAATTCCATAATTTGGTGTTTTGTTTATGGTGGTGGAAAACACTTTCAGGCGCCACTCCAGAATCTCCAATAAGTAAAATGTTTTATTATACATGACCCTAAGCATGATGGGATGTTAATTGATTAATTAACTCAGGAACCACACCTGTGTGGAAGCACCTGCTTTTAATTTTTAATATACTTTGTATCCCTCATTTGTTTCCATTATTCTGGAGGTTACCTGTATGGTTCCAAACATCTCTAGTTATGATCATAGCTGCCCTTGATTTCAGTTCACTATCACTGATAATACTGTTGATCAAACACTATTTGGCTGTTTCTATACTTATGATATATCAACATCACATTTTTTTCTACAAAATGTCCAAACAGATCACTACATTTGAGCCATGCATCTCAGTGCTTAGTTACAGAATGCAGTAAACTTTACAGTGGTCATCCATCTTTAATTGTGTAAACAGATCCAGACAGCCACTGCTGTCCCTCTAGTAGTCTATCCATTCTAGAAGTATCAGTGAGAGTATGGGAGGAGTAGGTTGACGTTTCCCCTCTAATGATTAACGTTACGATTTCGGAGCGTAAGATGCTCCTAAATCAGGATCAAACAACTATTGGGAACGGGGGTTGGAGGTCTGGGGAGGAACAGACAACTGCAGGATGACCCCTGACCTTTCAGGGGTTGTTTGGCACAATGATGTATATAAACAGATTAATATGTCTCTGGTTGAACCCCTCATATGACAGGATTAAGGGCACTGCCAGCTCCACCATCTCCTTCAGAGAGTCGTCCTCATATGACACTGTCCTGGTTTCTAGGCAGATGTAGGTAGTCTTACCGTCCACTGTCACCGTGAGGTTTTTACCATGTTTTAAATCTACACAGTCCTCCCCAAACATGTCGTGTAGCATTACGTTTTTACATTTTAGTCATTTAGCACACTCTTATCCAGAGCGACTTACAGGAGCAATTAGGGTTAAGTGCCTTGCTCAAGGGCACATCGACAGATTTTTCACCTAGTCGGTTCGGGGATTAGAACCAGCGACCTTTCGGTTACTGGCACAACGCTCTTAACCACTAAGCTACCTGCCACCACCCCAGGTTGACCTCCAGTCTGTTCTGGTAAATCTCCATGTCCACCGTTGCACTTCTTTGAGTCTCCATGACTCTTAAAGAGCATTTTTAGTTAAGTAACAATACATTACAGGCCTTTCAATGAAAGTAGACAAGAAGCATGGCAGAGACCTACTTTAAAATAGTTGAGCGTACATGTTTTGTGTGATGGTTTCAATACAATACAACTTTATTTATTCCCCTCAGGGGCAATTAAGAAAGGCAAGTGGATACTGGTAAAGGTCAAAGTCAATGGCCATACCTTTCTGAGCTTTAGGGTTGGACTGGATTTCCAACACAAAAGTAGTGACTGCATCAGCGTACATGTCATTCAACGGGTTGGCAATCCACTAGTGGATGACAGAGAAACATGGATGAAAACATTCCAGTTTCTCACCAATCTCAGACACCACAATTGTTCACCAAATAAAATATATTGTTATTGATACTGCAGGGTCATGTTCATTAGGGCATGTGACAGAAAATATTTTGCAACAGAAAACGTTAGTTAAGTCTAGGTAGTCCCTCCCTGTTTCAGTCCATTCTCTTCCGTTTGGTGCTTAATGAACAAGACCCAGACTACAACAGACTGCCTGCTCACCTCCAGCGTCACCATGCCTGCCTCATGCACCAGTGTGATGTTCTTGAAGATCTTAAGAGTGGTCCAGTGAATGGGATGGCCTGGGTCTGTTTCACTGTGCTCATGGCCAGGTCTGGGTAGTTTAGGAAACATTATGGATACAGTCAGAAGAACCAGGCTCCATTGTGAGAAATACGTGAGAACCTTAGCCTGTTAACAACACTACAGTGCATTGTTACCTTGTTTGGCTAGACAATGCCAGCTAGGCTAAAGCAGAAACAGACTGGCACCCAGGCTAAAAGACTGTATGATTGTATGACTTAGCTATACATGCTAATATGAATATACTGTAACATATATTAGTGGTCCAGTACTCACTAGAGAGGTATGAGGGGGTGAGGATGTGGTAGTTTTGCTAGCACAGACTGGAATATGTTCCGGGATTCTTCCGATGGCATTGAGGAGTACACCACATCAGTTACTGGCTTCATCAATAAGTGCATCGATGACGTCATCCCCACAGTGACCGTACGTACATACCCCAACCAGAAGCCATGGATTACAGGCAACATCCGCATTGAGCTAAAGGGTAGAGGTGCCGTTTTCAAGGAGCGGGACTCTAACCCGGACGCTTATAAGAAATCCCGCTATGCCCTCCGACGAACCATCAAACAGGCAAAGCGTCAACACAGGACTAAGATTGAATCGTACTACACCGGCTCTGACGCTCGTCGGATGTGGCAGGGCTTGCAAACTATTACAGACTACAAAGGGAAGCACAGCCGCGAGCTGCCCAGTGACACGAGCCTACCAGACAAGCTAAATTACTTCTATGCTCGCTTCAAGGCAAGCAACACTGACACATGCATGAGAGCATCAGCTGTTCCGGATGACTGTGTGATCACGCTCTCCGTAGCAGATGTGAGTAAGACCTTTATACAGGTCAACATTCACAAGGCCGCAGGGCCAGACGTATTACCAGGACGTGTACTCCAAGCATGCGCTGACCAACTGGCAAGTGTCTTCACTGACATTTTCAACCTGTCCCTGACTGTGTCTGTAATACCAATGTTTCAAGCAGACCACCATAGTCCCTGTGCCCAAGAACACTAAGGTAACCTGCCTAAATGACTACCGACCCGTAGCACTCACATCTGTAGCCATGAAGTGCTTTGAAAGGCTGGTCATGGCTCACATCAACACCATTATCCCAGAAACCCTAGACCCACTCCAATTTGCATACCGCCCCAACAGATCCACAGATGATGCAATCTCTATTGCACTCCACACTGCCCTTTACCACCTGGACAAAAGGAACACTTACATGAGAATGCTATTCATTGACTACAGCTCAGCGTTCAACACCATAGTGCCCTCAAAGCTCATCACTAAGCTAAGGACCCTGGGACTAAACACCTCCCTCTGCAACTGGATCCTGGACATCCTGACGGGCCGCCCCCAGGTGGTAAGGGTAGATAACAACACATCTGCCATGCTGATCCTCAACCCGGGGGCCCCTCAGAGGTGCGTGCTCAGTCCCCTCCTGTACTCTCTGTTCACCCATGACTGCATGGCCAGAGATGAGAAGGAGATGTAATCCACAGACATCTTCAGCTGCAGCTTCTGCCCTGACATGGTGTCGATCTCCTCTGGCTCTAACATGATGTGCTAGAGACCACACATGACAGACAGAGATAAAAGACAATTAGAATGATTGTAATAGCCTGTATGTCCTGAAAATGGAATCTACATAGACATTGAACAACTGAAGTGAAACCAGGGTCATATTCATTAGGGCACATAAAACGAAAACAAGTGTTTCTTATTGGACAAGTACCGGACTAGTCCCTCCCTATTTCAGTCAGTTTTTTTCTCTCCATTTGTTGCCTAATGAATGCGACCAATATGTAAGTCAATCTTACCTTGGCCAAGGTTCCCTCCACACAGTAGCCAGCGATGAGGACTCTATTCCTCTTGTCGGTGCACCACCTCTCAAACAGCTCCCTGGACAGGCCGCTCTGCATCATACCTGGAGACGCCATCACCACACTGGGACCTATGTCGTCAAAGTGGTGCATGCTCTGGAGAGACAGAGTGGGGACGAGAAGTCAGAGACGGGGGATGCTCGAGTCTGGGACATAGGTTCATCATTGAGAGAGGGTTTAAGTGGTGTCTCCCAAGCTAACTAGGTTGAAAACAGATAAGCCAGACATATTGATCCATATATGGAATATGGACATAACGACCATATTCTACCTGTCAAACATAGCATTACGAGTGTGTGCTTGTAGCATTCTCCTTAGAGAAGAAAACATACAGGTAAGTATCCTCCTAAGAGTTCCTCTAACCTTGAGGTTGCTGATGTTGATGGCTTTGCGGATCTTGTCGTTCATGGCATTGACGTAGGTCTGGTAGACGGCCATGCACTTCTTGGCCAGAGAGACGTAGTAGATATATCATGGAGCTCAGGGTGGTTCTGCCAATACACATCTACAGAGAAAACACAACCGGAGCCTCCAGTTTATATTCAATGTGTAATAAGAGGGGAGGGAGAAATGTTAGGTATTTTCAGTCAGAACCATTTGACCATAACGCAGAGGCGCTTGAGGCGGACGGTCTCACCCAGGATGTGCAGCAGCTCCTGGGCTCTTCCCCAAGGCGAACACGGGGATGAGACAGCGGCCTTCCCTGTTCATTATGTCATGGACCGTGTTACAGAAGCCAGCCTCGCGCTCCTCCCTTTTTTCGTGGATGTGCATGCCATTTGTGGACGAGAGAGAGAGAGAGATGAACTTTGAACCCATCTGCCAATGTGTGGACAAAATATCACAGTGCTTACTGACTATTGGTTCCGTAATATGATGAGGATGTGGGGTCTGATACTGGGGATTTCGGCAGCCATGATGACCGTCCTCCTGGCGAGAGAAAACAGCTAGGGAGAGAGAGATTTTTTGTTGTTGTTGAATAATTCATCCCCAATACAGAGGACTGTGATTACCAGAGACAGGCATTATAATATAATAAAAAAGGAATAGAATAACTAACACAATAACAATATCACATCATACAGTATATTGTGTACAGTTGTGTACTTCAGAGGAAACCTATACACAAATTAAGAAGTTCAATCATCACAATACTTCAATCCACTCCCTACCTTAACTCCAGCAATCTCGATCATGGCTGCACCAAGGACGTGCCCGGTGTGGCAGCACCAGAAATTGATGCCAGCCACCTACTTCACCTCGTGAAGGTTGATGGTCTCTAGCTTGTCCATACTCCCCTCCAGGTCGGTCTCTGTGTATAGCATGTCGTCTGCAGAAATAGAACGACAGAGTGACAAATATTGACATGAAATAGAAATCAAAGACACTGTGGGCCTCGATCACTAGACTTGGGCAGCTCTGCCATAAAGGAACACTGTGTAAGGAGAAAACTCCTATGAATGATGTGGCCTGTGTGGTCTAGCAGTTAGCGCCACAGACCCCAGTACACATACACGACACTCGGCTGTATGTCTCCACAAACACTGACACTGCCAATGCACTCCTGGTCAGCTGCCTGCAGGACATCAAAGCATGGAGTTTTCCTGTCGTCCTGATTGGCACTCGCACCATCATAAACAACACCAGCAGCTACAGCCTCAATATTGATGGTGTCAAGGTCCTCCCCTCCAGTGAGTTTCACAAACCGGGTTTGATATTTGACAGTCAGCATTTGTTTGAGGCCAACATCAAGAGTATGACCAAAGTCTCATTTTCCATATTTTTTGCCAGGTTAAGACCTATGCCATCACAACCTGCAGCTGAGCGACTCATCCACACCTTTATTTCATCCCGTCAGGACTATTGTAATGCCCTTTTTATAGGCGCATCTGCCATGTGCCTAAACAGGCTACAATATGTCCAGAACTGTGCTGCACGTGTCCTCACCACACCTCACTCCAGTGCTGTTCAACCTCCACTGGCTCCCCATATGCTCACGCATTGACTACAAAATCCTGGTTCACACCTACCAAGCTATCCACAACTCTGGACCCAAGTACATGTCTGACCTCATTCTACCCTCCTGCCCCACACGCACCCTTCGCACTTCCGCCTCCCTTCAGCAGCCCCGCAGCAGACTAAAAACTATGGGTGACAGGGCTTTCAGTTGCGCGGCTCCGCAGCTGTGGAACGCACTTCCAGACAGTATTATGGCTGCAGAGTCTCTGTCCTCCTTTAAGGCACAGCTCAAGACTGTGCTGTTCAGAAAGCTTTCAAGGACCTCTGCTAATTGTGTTCTCGTGTCCTCCGGATCTGACGACACCTGTATATAGCTTTGATTGTTGTCTGTGTTCTATGTTTTGTGTTTTGGATTGTTTTTATTATTATATATTTTTTTTTTATGTAGTGCCTTGGGTGTGAGAAAAACGCTTGACAAATTAAATGAATTATTATATACCCGAGTCGGCATTAGAATCCAACCCATTCCCTTCTGACTCGCACTCTCTTTCCTTTCCTGTCATCTCGCCACTGTCCTATCTGTTCAATAAAACCAATAAAATACATTAGGAATGGGACTGCCCCACTCCTTCAAAAATATATAATAATAAAAAACAAGTAGGAGTGTTGCCTACCTGACTTTGACTTAATCCGACAGCAGTAGATGGCCTGGGTGGCATGGGTCATCAAGGTTCTCCCTTTGAAGCTGCAACCAGGGCATTCCACCACAGTGGTCCAGGTGGAAGCTGGTGAGAAGAAGACATTGGTCAACACTTACTCTGCACGATCGACCTCATCTATGTAAACAACAACAACAACTCACTGGCTGATGAGGAGCAGGTCTATCACAGATGGATCTATCAAGTCGATGTAGGGAAGAGCGTCCATGCCTTCCAAGCCTGGGTGGATGCAACAGTCCAACTCAGGAGACATGTGTAGGGTCACAATACATGCTTATAACAGCATTACCCTATGTTAAGTGTTACCCACAAAACATGCATGGATGTTAAGATGGAGAATTGACCTACCATGATTTTCCTTCCTTTGAATTCCAAGATGATGCACGATCTGCCCACGTCCTGCCCTGCACTTCCATGATAAAAGCATCACAGGGAGAAAACCATCACATAATTGCATTGTACTTTTTGTTTACATCTCATTTTAATTTATTGCAAATCTCATAATACATCTGGATATCCTTGGAATGGCAGGTGCTACTCACAGTGGTCGAATAAGGAGCTGGTCGCTCTCCTCCGCGGGCTGCCGATATTTCTGTTTTAAGTTTTGCAGCCATACTGCAGAAGTAACATATTCTAATGGTACATTTATAGCAGTAGTACAGGACCTGGATAATGATGACGTTCTCCATTGAATTTTCCCTCCAGACGTATGTTTGTATGAACTTCCGGCTGGCGCACACGTGTCGTCAAAATACGACCGAAGAACACTCAAGCCATCTTTTTAGTTCCGACATAATTATATTATTTGCTCATCTTAGAAAACGTTTTTATATTTTCATTGATAGATACTGAACATACATTGGTTTAGAACTTTTAGTTTTAGCGCCCAATTCAATCACTGTATAAAAAGCAGCGTCACACTGTAGACACGTGTTTGTGGCACGTGAAACAAAAGTATCAATTGATGTTCATACTTTGTAACAATGGTGCACTGTAGGTGAGCGGCCGCGTAATTTCTTACAAAGTAACAAAGTTTACAATATTGATACAAATGTAACTAAGTTGCGTCCCCTTTAATGTGATTTTGGGTGGAACTGCAGAGGAAGTGAAGTGTCAATGCGAGTCTCTCACTCGCCTACACAGAAAGAGCCACAGCCCTGCTCCTTTGATGAACAACACCCCAAAACAGCCCCAAACTGGCTTAGAACAAGTTTCAAACTGAGGTATGCCCTGTGTATTTGTGCGTAGTGCTCCGGTTTGGCACTTTCTGTAAAAATACACGATAATTTCAACCTTTTTGAGCGTGAACGGATACGTCGATAAGGGTGTGGGTGGGGTAAATTGTTTATCATAGCAACGGGTTTCCGTTACAAGGGGCATTCATTGACAAAGTTTGGGACAATGGACTTTCATTGAGTGCCAGCCTACTCCAGACACCATTTAAGGGACAGGCGCGAGAAAGTGCGCGTGTGGCAGCCTGTTGATTCTTAATAAGTTGGACAAAGCTCTTCGAGTTGTGATGGTGGGAGTGGTAGTATAATAATGTATGCAGGACTTGAATAGTATGCATTCACTGTGTGGCAGCTGTTAGTCTCACAAGGACACACAATATTTATGTATGGAATTCCATTTCAAAACGATATTTCAATATTATTATTTTTATTTAGGAAGTAAATATTAATATTATTTGTAATAACTTTGTAATACATGTATGACCACCTTCACACCTAGTGGATGGGTTCATCTCATTCTCTGTAGACTACAAGCCAAATCACATGACTTGCCCTGTGTAGTGCTGGGACCATCACAACAAAATATCCTTGTCTTCATCAGACAGTGGTGCCTGCAAGGGAGCTGGGGGCTGGTGGAGTGCTGGCGTCATGGTGAAGAATGTTCCGGAAGGTCAAAAAGCGTCACAGCAGCAGCAGCTCCCAAAGCAGTGAGATCAGTACCAAGAGCAAGGTGGGCCATTATACATTACATTAGACTACACTGTCCTGGGCTACATTCCAATCCCAGAAAATGTGGATTTTTCCCTTCCCTCGTCCTTCGATGATGCGCTCTAGTTGATCTGAAGAGGATAGATGTAATCAGAATGGAGGAAGCTCCACCTAGTCCTCCAATAGGGAGCTTCCTTTGATTTTCCCTTGTGTTGCGTTCACCTGTCTAGTCTCTGGGGGGGTTCTGGTGCTGGAGCTGCTTGTTGTTCTTGGTAAATCATTTACCATGGAGGCAACAGGGTACAGTCTCAGAATACAAAAGCAGACGCATTCAGAAAATACTGGAGACAGACACAGGCAGGCAGACAGACAGACAGGCAGGTAGACGGACAGACAGGCGGATTAGACTGATTATAATCTTATTAGAAGATCCCTCACATCTGACAGTGGCTTTTATACATGTTAGACGAGAGCTCTGTCTGGACAATGTAATCATGTCTCATACGAGATGCCTGCCCATGTGGTGAATCACAAACAAATGCTAAGATGGTTAAGCCGAAGGGGCGGATGGAGAAATGACTCTTTATTATCATCGATTCACTTACTGCACAGCTGTCCTTTCTGATTACAAACATGACTCAGTTTATTAAGAAGGTCTTGCATTCTGTCAAGGACTCCTGAATCGATGTCTGCTTGAGTTCATTTCTATTTTTTCACTGAAACTCTACTCATAAGTGGTTGGTGTGTGTGTTTCTTTCGTTCTCATACACAAATATTGCAGCAGAAACCATGACCTCTGCGATTTGGTCAACGTTTCAGTCTATCATGTAACATTTCTCAAGACAATATGGTGAGATGGTGTGCTTTTCTCTCTCCTCTCTTTAGTCAGTAGACTCCAGTTTGGGAGGTCTCTCCAGGTCCAGTACTGTAGCTAGCCTTGACACAGACTCAACCAAGAGCTCAGGTAAGAAAACCTACAATTCTCTGAAATGACCTCGGCTAGTTTCCTCATCCCCTTTCCTTCCTATTCACTGACAGTCCGATGAAGGGGCCGGAAAGGTTCCAACAATATTGCCTGTACATATCAAGTCCTTTCAGATCTGGCTCTTGTCCATTGTAGGGCATGCAACAAAATATTTCAAAATGTTTCGCAATGGACAACTAAAATTAGTGTCTTATTGGTAGTCCCTCCCTGTTTCAGTTCATTTTATTCAGTTTGATGCCTAATGAACACCTTCATGACCCAGTGGTAATGACGACGGATGATTGAACTGTGAACTTTAGGTAACAGTGCTGCCTCGGAGACGTGTGCTGAGTTCAGGGTGAAGTATGTCGGCGCCATTGAGAAGCTGCCGTTTGAGATGAGTAAGACCCTGCAGGAGCCTCTGGAACTCATCAACTACATAGATGCAGCCCAGGTAATTAGAACCTGGAAACACCTTCAAATCTGGGATGTACAGTACAGTATGGGCACTTCAGAATGCAATACTATACATTCAGGTTCAATGCAGTGCAGTGGAGACCAATTCATGACTGTATAATCACTCAATTTGATTATGGTGATGGAGATGAATGTTGGAGTGGTGAGGCAGAGGCAGCCTCTGTTTCCTCTTTGACAAGTCACTCTATATGAACAAAGAGTATCTGTTGTGTTCCTTCCATAGCAAGATGGAAAGCTGCCGTTTGTGCCAGGAGATGAGGAGATGGTACTGGGAGTGTCCAAGTATGGAGTCAAAGTGGCCTCCATGGATCAGTGTGTGAGTGATTCCATTTCCATGTTATAAAAGTTCTAGCGCCACAAAAGTTTCTACTGAAACTTGACCTTTCTAGTTGGAACATATTGTTGTAACGTTTCCTAAGTTGGATGTTCTGCACTGTTTCCCGCTCTACCTGATTGTCTGTCTGTATGTCTGCTGTTATAATGATGTTGTAATGTGCATTATTGTTGTGGTTCCTGTATAGGACGTTCTGCACCGCCACCCTCTCTATCTGATAATGAGGATGCTCTGTTATGATGACGGCCTGGGGGCTGGGAAGAACCTGCTGGCTCTCAAGACCACTGATGCCAAGCAGCAGGACTGCAGCATCTGGGTGTACCAGTGCAGCAGCGCGGTGAGTGTGTTTGTGTTTGCATGTAATAGATAGACGGACCAATGCATTTACCCACCTATTTTTTCCCCCAACTACACCACTGACTACCACTGTCTCATATTGATAAATCTCAAAGCAATATTCTGGGGTCCACACAAACTCGGGTTCTCTAGCTTTTTTTCATACCACAGTTTGTGGCAAACTGAAGGCAATGCTGAGCAAGATAATTGTTTATCATGTGTGCGACAGCTTTCCTGTCTTGACCCCTCATCCATTCATAAGAATAGCAGCAGACTTAGGAAGCAGGCCTCAATGGCTCATACAGACAAGTCTCTTTCACAGTGGCCCCACTTCAGCGTCAGTCACTCTGGATAAACTCATCTGCCAAATGACTGAAACAGTGTGTGAATTATAGGGGGCATGAGCTCCCCTAAATGCAACAAAAGTCAAACTTTGGGTGGGTCTCTAATTGATCCATTCTCCTATTTGTTTAAAATGCCATTTTGTACTGCTACATAGTAAAGACAATGTATTTGAATGCTAAACATGTATTATCTTTTAATGAGGCATGAACACAACCAGTCATGATATTTTCATCTGATTGTCAAACAAATCACTTGAAAAAGTAGGCTACCTGCGCACATTCGTCAACTCCAAAATTATTCCAGCATCCAAACAGTGCACTGTGCACCTGCCATTTGATGAAGGGAAAGAGACATCTGTTACAAAACCCCAAAAGGTGTAATGACCATTGTCATTAGGCCTACACTCTTGTAGCTTGAATTAATTGATACGTTTTTTTTGTAAAAAGAAAAGTCGGGACACCTGAAAAGGGGCTGAAATATGGGACGCAAATACAGCTGTGTCTGTCCTGAGCTCATCGGCGCCATAGCCGTGGGAAGTAGGGGTGCTGAGGGTGCTGCGGCACCCCCTAAAAAATCTGAATTTAATACAAAATGTGAACAAACATTTTTTTCACAAAAGTAGTGCACTGGGCCTTTAGCATTAGCGGACCGATATAGATGTCCGTAGTGCGGGCATTTCTTTTTTTCAGCATCTCCGCTTTGGCAAAAAGGTTGTTGTATAATTAAGATCAGTGTCTTGCAGGATTCAATAGTTGGAATTGTAAGACTTGTTGCCCTGTCCCTTTCTTTGCGATTGTTATTCGAATGGAATCCAGAAAGAACAAAACCCTGTCCTTAAATATTTACATCAAAAGGTGCAAATTTGGGTCTAAGGCACTGCACCGCAGTGCTAGAGGCGTCACTACAGACCCAGGTTAAATTCCGGGCTGTATCATGAGCGGCCGTGATCGGGAGTCCCATAGGGCGGCGCACAATTGGCCCAACGTCGTCCGGGTTAGCGAAGGGTTTGGCCGGGAGGACTTTAGTTGGCTCATCGCGCTCTAGCGACTCCTTGTGGTTGGCCGGGCGCCTGCAGGCTGACCTCAGTCATCAGGTGAACAGTGTTTCCTCCGACACATTGGTACGGCTGGCTTCTGGGTTAAGCAGGCGGGTGTTAAGAAGCGCGATTTGGCGGGTCATGTTTCGGAGGACGCATGACTCGACCTTCGCCACCCGAGCCGTTGGGGAGTTGCAGCAATGAGACAAGATCGAAATTGGGGGTGAAATACAAAACAAAACAAAAAGTGCAAAGTTATGGGCAAAGACACAAAACATCCACATCAAATTAAATATTTTTCATGATAAAATAACTTTTTGTGCAGTATTCATTTACCATCCTAACAAACCACTTAATGTAAATGTACATTACTGTATTTTACATTGGCTGGTCATCTAGGATTGCACCTGTAAACTTTCCATCACCATGAAGAAAAACAATGCACAATACAGTCATTGAGTACATTGAGACATCAAGGGGGTTGTGATGATGTGGCTCAGTTGGTAGAGCATGGCGCTTGCAACGCTAGGGGTGTGGGTTGGATTCCCATGGGGGACCAGTACAAAAAAGTATGAAAATGTGTGTACTCACTACTGTAAATTGCTCTGGAAAAGAGCATCTACTAAAATGTAAAAGGAATGAATAGACCATTTCAGTTTTCACAGAAATATTAGCAAAGTATTTCAAGAAACTGGAAAACATATCATGCAAGTATTAACTGTTTTGTACAGATCATTACCAGACTCAAGTTACAAATGCTGGTAAACATAAAATACAAATACATTTAGTTAATATAGACGTCTTCAGCCCAGCCCCAAAAAATATATATTCGGCAACAACAACAAAAAATCACACCACCCCACAACCACTTCCCGTGGCTATGGTGAGGGCCCAATGTTGCAAGTTTGCTAACGAAAGCTCAAGATAGGCAGAGAGAGGGAGACAGGCGGAGTAGAGAGATTCATGCGATTGAAAAAAATTGAACCAACTGTCACTGGTTTAAACCATGACAGAGAGGTAGTGGTGTTCGTTTAATTTGGAATAAGCTTTTATTTTCAAATTTACTCCCACACTGTGTTTTCATAACACGTCATTTTCCCTTCTCCTCTCCCTGTCTCTGTGCAGGAACAAGCCCAGGCCATCTGCAAGGTGCTGTCTGCCTCCTTCGACTGCGTGCTGACATCAGAGAAGTCCTGAAAGGTAGTCGCCCTGAAGGACGGGACTATCCTCACGTGGGGGCAGCACCATGACCAATCGGGAGCCTGGAAACCATAGTTTACAGCAGGGTCACGACATACCCAGCATGCTTTGTAACACCTCTCACACACCACCTACAGGCCACAAACAGCTTGTTTTATTGTTTTTAATCTAACTTAATCTTATTTAATGTAAATACATTAGACAGTACAGGGAACTCATGGCTGGACTTGGGAAGGAAGTGGCTGTTTGCTGTCTAGGTCTCTGATAATAATATTGCATCCAGAGACTCCATTGACTTCCTTTATAAAAGGGGGAAAGTGGTAACCGTGGTACGTATGGTACGCCGCAGTCAATATTTCCACTATGGATGGAGAAACAGACCTAGACTATCACAAACATGCTGTAGACCCCCCCCTTCTCCTCTATCCCTCTCTCTTCTATACAAATCAAAGGTACGGTATTACATTTACATTTTTAGTCATTTAGCAGACGCTGTTATCCAGAGCGACTTACAGTTAGTGAGTGCATACATTTTCATACTGGCCCCCCGTGGGAAACGAACCCACAACCCTAGCGTTACAAGCACCATGCTCTACCAACTAAGCTACACGGGGCCCACGGTATCAAGACATAACACTGTGACTCTCATCCCCCTCTCCATACCACTCCTCCCATACTCCCTTTACTCCTTGGTCCAGATGGGATTGGATCAGTTAATATGGTACAATAAAGGAAAGGTATTGTAATGAATCATGCAGTCTTTTTTCTTTGATTCCCTGCTGTTTTGCCCTTTAAAACAGATCAGTTCCGGTGACTAGGCTGTCCAGTACTTCAGTATTCCCGTCATTCTCAGACTGACTTATGGGATGCCTGCTTCCTCCCAAACTCTGTGGGATAGGAGTCCTAAATCCTCCAGGTTTATGAAGCATCCAGCCTGGCTGTGTCTGTGAAGAAATTACCTTGAGGTACCAAATGACCCTGTCATTCGGTGTTATAGTCAGATCAAAGGAGATACTGTATACACATACCGGCCCCAACATTACAGAACTAGTTTACTCTCTATAGACCGAGATTCAATCTGATTGCCGGTTATAGGCGTTGCGGCTTTAAAAGGCAATTTACGATTGAGCTGGCATATGCAGCGTTGACAGTGAATGGGTTCTCCGCGACGTGGGAACATTGCCTTCAAAAACAGCAATGCCTATAACCTGTGATCGGATTGAATCCCGGCCGTACTCTCTATATAATAATACGTCATTTAGCAGATGCTCTTATCCAGAGCGACTTACAGGAGCAATTAGGGTTAAGTGCCTTGCTCAAGGGCACATCGACAGATTTTTCACCTAGTCGGCTCGGGGATTAGAACCAGCGACCTTTCGGTTACTGGCACAACGCTCTTAACCACTAAGCTACCTGCCACCCTATAGAGTTCAGTGTGGATGTAAACCTTAGGTGTAGTGGTATGGCACCAGAACATAAGGGAGAAAAATCGCAGAAAAAGTTAGAAACCATGGACATAGCTCATACATAGGATTGGGCTGTAGTGGGTTTGACCATTCTCCACCAGAGAGAGCTCTTGTTGCATTATGATTATATTTAGTGTACTGCCCAGAAAGTTACAAACCTAGTAGTCTAGCACTCTAAAATCACCATACTACACAGCATTTACACACTGTTAAACTGCTTTTAGAAGCAACAATACACTATGATAAATGCAAGATAAGAATGGAGAGACTAAAACACTGGGAATTATTTCATTGTATTATTCCAGTTTCAATTTCCCATTTATTTTGCACAATAGGTTAGAGTCAATGAGTATGAATGGAATAGCTTCTCAGCCTTGGTTTGCGTGTACACTACTAGTCTACACACTGAACACCAGCTGGAGTACAATCTGGCAACAGCACGTCATCACAGTGCATTAAAAGACAGTTACTGCCAAGGTCATTAACTCTTATTTTATACATTTAAATATCAACAAACAAAATCTATAACATTTACAGATTAACCATCCTATTTCCAGTGAGTTAATATGGGGAGGAATAGTGTAGCAGGTACATTTATCACATGCGACACCTCCTGTTGTCGTCGTCTATCGTAGTTCATTCACAATCGAGAGTTCTGTATGTCCCATTTAAGATTAAACATCAAACATGTACAGAGAGAGTTGCCCTGCAACCAAAATCAGACATGACATCAAATGCTTATAATTTTAAAACATACTCTTCAGTATGGGACCTAGGATATATAAAACAAGGGTAGTCTGTAACTAATGCTGGTCCCAGCTAGTAATAAAGTTGTGGAATATGGTAGAATCCTAGGCTGAGCACTATTAATCAGATTGAATACTATGGTAGGTGTGTGTGAGTGAGTGAGAAAGTGTGCGTAAAAGTATTTGCATTGTCCTTTGAAGTGTGTCATCTGGTATTGCCATCCCCCTTACAATGGCACCTCAAAGGACAAGTAATTTTTAGTACAATGACAACTATGTGCATGTGTGTCCACATGTACCTCTGTGTGTGTGTGCCATTTGGTAGCCTGCTGTCCACTACAGATAAAAGGCACAGGACAGGAGCCATCACCCTCACCCCGTGGAGGTGCATAAACCCCTCTCACTGTCTATGTCCCAAATGGCATCATATTCCCTATATAGTGCACTACTTTTGACCAGAGCCACAGAAAGATGGAGGTGTTTCACAACTAAAGTGTGATCTATGCAGCTAAGATAGTTCACAACATCCATTTCACTGATATTGATATTATAGCAGGTGGGTAAGAAGTGCAACAATTAGGCATTTTATAACAGCTAGTAAATGTGTCAGAGATGGGTATTAATGCAGTAAATCTGGTACCACACTGTAGGCCATCTAAATGGAGACGATGTGCTGTAAGTAACTTATATTGTTTCAAGCTGATTTGCACATGCAGGTACGCACACACAGTAGGGTAGTGAGCCTGGGTTCTCCCAGATCAATAGAGGCCTAAATATACCCCCAGCAACCCCATGTTGTTACCATGTTACCAAGGGCTGTCTAGAAATGGGGACAGTGGATCACCCCTAGGGAAGGGCTCCTAGCATATTACTGGGCTAGCACCATTTTGAATTACGTTTGCCCAGTGGTGTGGTGGAGGTATACGCTGTATCAATTAATACGGCTGATGGAACAGATCAGAATGTTTAGCTTAAAATGTTGATAAACTATTATTTCTTCACATTTTAAGCACAGTAATGTGCACATGGCGGTAGGGTTACACGCAAATGTTCCAAAATGCAATTTGCGGGGAAACACAATTCTAAAATGCGAGCGGTTTCATGGACAGAGACATTTTGAAAGAGGGAAGATCTAAAAATGCAACAACTATCATGGGTTGCTAATATGACTACGATAATGCCTTTGTCTGATAAACAATGAAAGAAAGTTGATTTTAAAACCAATAGAACAGGAGCGTGAATATGAGGATGTCTTTATAAATTAATTACCTCCACGTTTCTATGATGGGATTTTGACTATAGGCTACTTTGTAGAAAGTAAGACATGCCCCATAATATGAAGTAAAACGTCAAGGTTTCAAACAATTAAGGAACAGGAAAAATATAGCGAAGCTAATGATAGGCCTAACAGTCTTCTGGTAGCCTAGATGGAAAGGCTTTCCCCAAAAAACTTTCAATTAAAATGTTAACTAGCTCCAAAGTAGCCTATGCCTACCTGGCAGCATGATTATTTCCATCAATCCAGTGGCCATTTGTTTTGAAAACTCCATCTCATGTGTGCTACAGAAACACTGCTAACCAAACAGTGCTAGGCGTCTGCACAGTTTAATTAAAGGTTAATTACTGCAAAAAAAAGTCATTGTTAGATTTTTCCCATACCTCAAAAGTGGTCTCCTGCTGTGGCATTGTTGTGGACTTACAACATCCAATTTTGTTGTTTTTCTATTAAAAAGTGTGACTTAGAGTGAAAACCTGTAAAAAATAAAAAATAAAAATCTGAACTCTGAATTTATGGACTCAGTTGATGGCCTCATTTATGCATTTCAATAGTAGGCCTACTATTAGCCTACTGCACAGTACAGCTTGGGTTGGCCTGACTGTGAAAGACCAATATGGGATTGATCATTTTAGGTCATTCAGTGTCACTTTTTGTCATATAATTTTTCATACAGGCGCCTTTCCGTCACCAGGCGGGCCTTTTGGAATTTTTTGGCCAAATTATAGTATACCCACTTTTGCAGGCACCACTACACCACTGAATTTGCTTCCCACATTGTGAGTCCTATAAAGTTAACATGTCTTTGCCTATTAAGCAGTTATGTGTAAAAAATAAATAATAATCACCCTTTAACAATGCAAAGCATATCGACTATATTCACATTAATGATAAGTGAAAGAAATCCTAAAGATAAACAGTACTGTCCCTGTCAGCTGTCCTTGAAGAACTTTCTGTACAATTCACAAACCGAAGACAACAGAGTGAAATACTTATTAACAGAACCTTCATTTTGTCAATAATCCTCTAAATGTCGCGACCTGGATAAATAAGCAGAAAGTGCATTTTATTGCAAGAGGTTACCTACTACAATCATTGTTTTTGTTTTTTTATGTCAGATGGTGTCAGAAGTCTAAACACAGTTTCCCCATGAGCCTTTGCAGGCTTGGCCTAAAGGAGTGATATGACGTCACATGACATTCCTGGAGTAAAGGGTGGATCTGTTGTCATGGCAACACATTGTATAGCCAAAGCATTGGGCAGCAACACTTCACTCTTCTTTAGTGTCAGTGCAGGCACAAGCTTGATGATGATGACAAAGATAATTTCGTGAAGGGCATTTCCATCCCAGGTCAGTCCATGTGTTGACCTCCGGTGACCTTTGACCTTCAGTCCATGATGAAGTGTACGAATGTGACGGGGAAAGCCCCCCTCCTCATTGGTTCTCCTTCGATGTGGCCCAGCTGGGAGAGAACAGGAGAGATGCACAACGTAACACACTGATAATTGGGACAAAACACACACTTTTTGCATATAGCTATGGCAGGGTTGGGTAGGTTACTTTCTAAATGTAATCCGTTACAGTTACTAGTAACCTGTCCAAAATTGTAATCAGTAACGTAACTTTTGGATTACCCAAACTCAGTAATGTAATCTGATTATTTTCAGTTACTTTTGGATTACATTCCCCTTAAGAGGCATCAGCAGAAGACAAACACATTTGACTTCTAACACCTTTTCAATTCTGCTTCAGTTGTTGTCAATTCAGACGCGGACATAAACAAAATGCCATTGAAGTCAGAAAAAGAGAGAGGAAGGCTGAGATTTGGGGATTTGGAAAGGCATCTGTAACACAGAGTCCCATGGAGAATAAGTGACTAAATACGGTCATGTTTGCAGAGGTGGCTTTTGGAAAAACAAGTTGCAGCTGGTCTGTATTCAGACAACGGGCTCTGCAGAGGAAGGAAGGCAGGCGGGGGCAGGGGAGAGGGAGAGGAAGGGAGGGAGAGAGGGAGAGGAAGAAGGATGGCCAGAATGAGGTCATGGCTTTGTGCTGCTGGGGCCACCAAGATTTCTGGCACATGCTCAGTGGACTCTCTCGGAATGGGCCAAATCTGGACTAGAAAAGGGCCGGACTGCTCTCACTGCGTGTGAATGAAGACAAACACACACCCACTCTCACGCTCTCCACTTTCAATTTTCACACATCCAATACACAAAATAGTAGCCTGATCTAGAGATGATACTCACCCACCACTCCTGGTCCTCCGCCCCATCCACCACAATCACCTCCCCCTCAGAGAAGGTTAGCTCGTCTGCATTGTCCGCCATACAGTTGTAGATGGCCTTCACCCGCTTGGGCCTCTGCTTCTGAAGAGACACAGACAGACGGGCATAGCAGTATTTGTATTTATTAAGGATCCCCATTAGCTGCTGCCAAGGCAGCAGCTACTCTTCCTGGGGTCCTGCAACATTAAGGCAGTTATATACAATTTAAAATATAATTACTAGAACCAACATTCCCATTCAAGTCAACCTTCCGTGACGGGTGGTCCGGGGCCATATTGAGTGTGCCCATGACAAGTGCACTGTCAAATTGCCATGGTCTCAGGGGCTTTTCCCCATTCTAATCATTCTATTTCAATGCAGACAGGCAGGTGTACTGACTGTTCTGCAGACAGATGCTGTCGTTTAACTGAAGTATCTAACTATCTGTCACTCCTTTGGAATGCTTGACGCCCACTTCCACATTGACTGCTGGAGGGTTGCATAGCAGACAAATGACACAGGACATAGTAACTGTCAGGCAGGGGGAGTTGTGCATCACGTGTTTTCGCCACAGGCTATCCCTGATCTGTCAGTGGTTTACATGGTGAGCCCGTGTGACACAGAATGCTAGCACTGAGCTAGGGACAGATATGAGAGGTTTCCCCATCTGTCAAGAACAAGTACACACTTAAAGGTTTCCCTCCCTCTTAGCATTGTATGTTCCATGGGGTACAGGAAGGACACCTCATAGAGAAAACACTGTTAGAGCCATTGATACTCAGAGTGCATTGGACTGTGTGGGACAATAAGACCAACTGAAACACAACGACGAGATCAGATAGAGAAGTCCAATAAGTGCCTCTGTATTGTCCATAACTGTTCCATCACAATCAATAACAGGGCAAACAACCATATAAGGTCAACGGTAGGTCGGAGGAACTCACCGGATAGGTCTTCCTAGGCATGGGGGCGGGAGGCAGCGGTTGACCTATTGAGTTCTGGGGGCATCCCGGCACTTCTTTAGCTGGAGGAGGAAGAGGATTTGATGACATTGTTGTGAAAACAAACTGTTCCACACAGACACAAAATCACACAACCAGATTGTCTGCAGCCGACCCACAGATAACATACCGGCCTGTTTGTAAAATTGTAATCTGACTATGTTACTTGTGATGCTTTTACAGATTATGTACAGACACAGAATAAATCAAGTTGTTGTTTTTTACACCCACCTGGTCTTTCGATGGACCCAGTTCGAGTCGGTCCTTTGCTGAAGCTTTTGTCGTTGCTAAAAACCACAAACATAACCTTGTAGTCAGCTGCTGTTTAGGATGTGCTTAAAATGAACCCACACACATTTACCCCACAGTGCATTTCCCTTTAACAGTCACACAACTCAGACCTATGGGAGCTTGAGTAGAGCCATGTGGATGAATAGTGTTAAGTTGTTTGTCTTTTAGGACAGCTCAGCTTGGAAGTTAATGAAGTGGTAAACCAGAAACCCTATAGGCTATTTTCCAAAGATAAACTTGCTTTGTGTTCATCAAAGTAAAACATGCTGCCTCAGGCAATGTGTGTCCAACATTTTTGTGTGTGTGTGTGTGTGCGCTCACCCAGAAGGAGACTTGGGTGTTGGGGCTCTGTTGTGGCCCTGTCCGGTCCCTGGTTTAGACTGCTGGTTCATCGCCTCCATCATACTCACTGTCTTGGCCACGGGGGGAGGAGCAAGACCTGGGGTGACAGAGAGAGATAGAGGTTGAAAGAGGGCTCTAGATGGACAAAATGGAGATAGCCTCAATAGCGCTGCCCATGCTGTCACAGACATCATCAAGGCACAGATACAAAGATGAGTCCTCATCCTAAGTTACCCATCTCTTTCTCATCTAAACTGGGTGTGTTTTTCTCCTTGGTGTCATCTTTGTACATCATGTTGTAAACATACTGCATGTGCCTTATATATACTGTAACATGAGCTATCGACAATAATGCTATGTACAATCATTAACCATGATTATTATGATTATGATTATGGTTATTATTATGATTATTATGTGTTAAGACAATGAGTCCTTGAGGTGAGGTGCCTACCAGTGGTTGAGGTGACCCTCATGGGGGGTACGGGGGGGTGGATATTGGGGGGGTCTGAGGAGGACCTCTGTCGGACCCCCAGGTCTATAGAGCCAGGCTTCCACCCAGAGGACCCTGATGACTGGACCATCCCGCCCAGACCTGACAACTGGACTGGGGAGGGAGGAGGGGGAAAGAAGATATGCTTTGGCACCTGGAGACATGCATTGCTTGCTCTTTGGGGTTTTAGGCTGGGTATCTGTAAAGCACTGCTGATGTTAAACAGGGCTTTATAAAATACATTTGATTGATTGATTGATTGATTGATTGATTGATTGATTGAGAGAGACTTGACACCAATGCAGAACACAGAAAGATTGGCTACTCCTGGAATTAAATAGACAAGACTGGCCAAAGTCAAGTTCACTGGAGAGGAGTTGCTGATGGCCAATGCTCTTCGTGGGGCAATGGGCCCAAGTAAGTAAAGACAACATGTGCTTCGAAGTGAGTGAGTTTAATCAAATTGTTCAGCATGGTGGAATGTGAGCATTCGGATGCACAGACAAATTCAATTCAGGAATTGAACGTTTTGGACTATTTTCAATGCGCATTAACCAAATTGCTTTCCAGTGATATCTTGGGTTATTTTCAGTCTGCCTCTCATCATGGACTATGGAGCACAGACTGAGAACTTTTCGGAAAAATTAGCTCACTAGCTCACTCTGCCGCCGCCAATGTGCCTGTCCATGCTCCCTACCCAGAGTCCTCTCTGCCCTTCAAATAGGTCAGAGCGCCACACGAGTCACACAAGTCACCATGGGGCCTTGCACTAATTAGAGAAGGCCATCTACAGTATATGACAGATATGTGGCCAAATTGAGATTTCCCTCTATTTGAACTGAACCCATTGGGCATGTATTATAAATACCATTCTCCAAAAATGACGAGGAGGACGAGAGGTGAATCTGATTTGAAAAGGGCTTGACGCCGGGGTAATTTGATATGGATCACGTTTAGCAACTTCAAATCAGGATAATTTTTTTAACATTCTGAAACTAAATCAGTGCTCAAATAGCATTCACACTGATTCCCTGAACAAACTAAACTTGTTCATAGAATTTGGTTCGTTTCGCCAAATGAACGCAGCACCCAACTTGCTATCACAGAAAAAATATATTTTTTAAAGTACCTATGTTTCGTGGGGGCAGAGGGGGTGCGGAGGTGGGGGTGGGCCCCCCGGGCGCGGGGGGGCTGGCGTTGAGGATGGTGCCGTAGGTCTCGTTGTTGACCAGGTTAGGCATGTACCCACCACGCTGCTTGTCCTTGGCCAGGCTGGCAGCGTCCCGTGCCAGGGAAGCAGGGCTGGGCTGGCGGTGGGCGTTGGAGCCAGGGGTGTAGCAGCTGACCGGGCGCTCCTCTCGCCGGTGGGGGCTGGGCTGAGGGAGGACAGGGGTCAAAAGGTTATAGAAAGGTCATCAGGGTGTGTTTGTGTTATGTACAGTGGCTTGCGAAAGTATTCACCCCCCCTTGGCATTTTTCCTATTTTGTTGCCTTACAACCTGGAATTAAAATTGATTTTTTGGGGGTTTGTATCATTTGATTTACACAACATGCCTAGCACTTTGAAGATGCAAAATATTTTTTTATTGTGAAACAAACAAGAAATAAGACAAACAAAACAGAAAACTTGAGGGTGCATAACTATTCACCCCCCCAAAGTCAATACTTTGTAGAGCCACCTTTTGCAGCAATTACAGCTGTACGTTTCTTGGGGTATGTCTCTATAAGCTTGGCACATCTAGCCACTGGGATTTCTGCCCATTGTTCAAGGCAAAACTGCTCTAGCTCCTTTAAGTTGGATGGGTTCCACTGGTGTACAGCAATCTTTAAGTCATACCACAGATTCTCAATTGGATTGAGGTCTGGGCTTTGACTAGGGCATTCCAAGATATTTAAATGTTTCCCCTTAAACCACTCGAGTGTTGCTTTAGCAGTATGCTTAGGGTCATTGTCCTGCTGGAAGGTGAACCTCCGTCCCAGTCTCAAATCTCTGGAAGACTGAAACAGGTTTCCCCTCTAGAATTTCCCTGTATTTAGGGCCATCCATCATTCCTTCAATTCTGACCAGTTTCCCAGTCCCTGCCGATTAAAAACATCCCCCACAGCATAATGCTGCACCACCATGCTTCACTGTGCGGATGGTGTTCTCGGGGTGATGAGAGGTGTTGGGTTTGCGCCAGACATAGCGTTTTCCTTGATGGCCAAAAAGGTCAATTTTAGTCTCATCTGACCAGAGTACCTTCTTCCATATGTTTGGGGAGTCTCCCACATGCCTTTTGGCGAACACCAAATGTGTTTGCTTATTTTTTTCATTAAGCAATGGCTTTTTTCTGGGCACTCTTCCGTAAAGCCCAGCTCTGTGGAGTGTACGGCTTAAAGTGGTCCTATGGACAGATACTCCAATCTCCGCTGTGGAGCTTTGCAGCTCCTTCAGGGTTATCTTTGGTCTCTTTGTTGCCTCTCTGATTAATGCCCTCCTTGCCTGGTCCGTGAGTTTTGGTGGGCGGCCCTCTCTTGGCAGATTTGTTGTGGTGCCATATTCTTTCCATTTTTTAATAATGGATTTAATGGTGCTCCGTGGGATGTTCAAAGTTTCGGATATTTCTTTATAACCCAACCCTGATCTGTACTTCTCCACAACATTGTCCCTTGGTCTTGCTTGGTGGTGCCCTTGCTTAGTGGTGTTGCAGACTCTGGGGCCTTTCAGAACAGGTGTATATATGCTGAGATCATGTGACACTTAGATTGCACACAGGTGGACTTTAATTAACTAATTATGTGACTTCTGAAGGTAATTGGTTGCACCAGATCTTATTTAGGGGCTTCATAGCAAAGGGGGTGAATACATATGCACGCACCACTTTTCTGTTATTTATTTTTTGAAACAAGTAATTTTTTTCATTTCACTTCACCAATTTGGACTATTTTGTGCATGTCCATTACATGAAATCCCAAAAAAAATCAATTTAAATTACAGGTTGTAATGCAACAAAATAGGAAAAACGCCAAGGGGGATGAATACTTCTGCAAGGCATGTATGCATGTATGTATGTATGTATGTATGTATGTATGTATGTATATATATATATATATATCAATTTGTAAGTCGCTCTGGATAAGAGCATCTGCTAAATGAAGTAAATGTAAATGTAAATATATATATATACTTTTATGTGTGTGTCTGTGTGTATGTGTGAGTTCATGGTGTGTGTGTGTGTGTGTGTGTGTGTGTGTGTGTGTGTGTGTGTGTGTATAATCTGAAGTGAGTCCTCACCCTCACCTTCTCATCAAGGTCCTCATCACTCTCGTCCATGTCTTCATGGTGCAGACGCCACTCGTACTCTACGTGTACGTGGACGTTGAACTTCCCCGCCAGCGCTGTGTTCAGCTACACACACACACACACACACACTGACAGTGATTAATAGCTCAAACAAAGCTTGAAGATAAGGAGTCACTCTCTATCTTGCTAAAGACGTGCGCACGCACATACACTTACAGTGAGGGAAAAAAGTATTTGATCCCCTGCTGATTTTGTACGTTTGCCCACTGACAAAGACATGATCAGTCTATAATTTTAATGGTAGGTTTATTTGAACAGTGAGAGACAGAATAACAACAAAAAAAATCCAGAAAAACACGTCAAAAATGATATAAATTGATTTGCATTTTAAATTAGGGAAATAAGCATTTGACCCCTCTGCAAAACATGACTTAGTACTTGGTGGCAAAACCCTTGTTGGCAATCACAGAGGTCAGACGTTTCTTGTAGTTGGCCACCAGGTTTGCACACATCTCAGGAGGGATTTTATCCCACTCCTCTTTGCAGATCTTCTCCAAGTCATGAAGGTTTCGAGGCTGACGTTTGGCAACTCGAACCTTCAGCTCCCTCCACAGATTTTCTATGGGATTAAGGTCTGGAGACTGGCTAGGCCACTCCAGGACCTTAATGTGCTTCTTCTTGAGCCACTCCTTTGTTGCCTTGGCCGTGTGTTTTGGGTCATTGTCATGCTGGAATACCCATCCACGACCCATTTTCAATGCCCTGTCTGAGGGAAGGAGGTTCTCACCCAAGATTTGACGGTACATGGCCCTGTCCATCGTCCCTTTGATGCGGTGAAGTTGTCCTGTCCCCTTAGCAGAAAAACACCCCCAAAGCATAATGTTTCCACCTCAATGTTTGACGGTGGGGATGGTGTTCTTGGGGTCATAGGCAGCATTCCTCCTTCTCCAAACACGGCGAGTTGAGTTGATGCCAAAGAGCTCGATTTTGGTCTCATCTGACCACAACACTTTCACCCAGTTCTCCTCTGAATCATTCAGATGTTCATTGGCAAACTTCAGACGGCCCTGTATATGTGCTTTCTTGAGCAGGGGGACCTTGCGGGCGTAGTGTGTTACCAATTGTTTTCTTGGTGACTATGGTCCCAGCTGCCTTGAGATCATTGACAAGATCCTCCCGTGTAGTTCTGGGCTGATTCCTCACCGTTCTCATGATCATTGCAACTCCACGAGGTGAGATCTTGCATGGAGCCCCAGGCCGAGGGAGATTGACAGTTCTTTTGTGTTTCTTTCATTTGCGAATAATCGCACCAACTGTTGTCACCTGCTCACCAAGCTGCTTGGCGATGGTCTTGTAGCCCATTCCAGCCTTGTGTAGGTCTACAATCTTGTCCCTGACATCCTTGGAGAGCTCTTTGGTCTTGGCCATGGTGGAGAGTTTGGAATCTGATTGATTGATTGCTTCTGTGGACAGGTGTCTTTTATACAGGTAACAAGCTGAGATTAGGAGCACTCCCTTTAAGAGTGTGCTCCTAATCTCAGCTCGTTACCTGTATAAAAGACACCTGGGAGCCAGAAATTTCTTCTTTCTGATTGAGAGGGGGTCAAATACTTATTTCCCTCATTAAAATGCAAATAAATTTATAACATTTTTGACATGCGTTTTCTATATTTTTTTGTTGTTATTCTGTCTCTCACTGTTCAAATAAACCTACCATAAAAATTATAGAGTGATCATTTCTTTGTCAGTGGGCAAATGTACAAAATGAGCAGGGGATGAAATACTTTTTCCCCCTCACTGTATATATATACACACACACACACACACACACACACACACACACACACACACACACACACACACACACACACACACACACACACACACACACACACACACACACACACACACACACACACACACACACACACACACACACACACACACACACACACACACACACACACACACACACACACACACACACACACACACACACACACACACACACACACACACACACACACACACACACACACACACACACACACACACACACACACACACACACACACACACACACACACACACACACACACACACACACACACACACACACACACACACACACACACACACACACACACACACACACACACACACACACACACACACACACACACACACACACACACACACACACACACACACACACACACACACACACACACACACACACACACACACACACACACACACACACACACACACACACACACACACACACACACACACACACACACACACACACACACACACACACACACACACACACACACACACACACACACACACACACACACACACACACACACACACACACACACACACACACACACACACACACACACACACACACACACACACACACACACACACACACACACACACACACACACACACACACACACACACACACACACACACACACACACACACACACACACACACACACACACACACACACACACACACACACACACACACACACACACACACACACACACACACACACACACACACACACACACACACACACACACACACACACACACACACACACACACACACACACACACACACACACACACACACACACACACACACACACACACACACACACACACACACACACACACACACACACACACACACACACACACACACACACACACACACACACACACACACACACACACACACACACACACACACACACACACACACACACACACACACACACACACACACACACACACACACACACACACACACACACACACACACACACACACACACACACACACACACACACACACACACACACACACACACACACACACACACACACACACACACACACACACACACACACACACACACACACACACACACACACACACACACACACACACACACACACACACACACACACACACACACACACACACACACACACACACACACACACACACACACACACACACACACACACACACACACACACACACACACACACACACACACACACACACACACACACACACACACACACACACACACACACACACACACACACACACACACACACACACACACACACACACACACACACACACACACACACACACACACACACACAGCACTCACCAGCTCCTCACACTGTAGGTGCTTCAGTCTCTTAGCGATGTTCAGCGGCGTCTCCCCAGACTCATTAGCTACAGGAAGAAGACATCATTTTGATCCATTCATTTACTTTATATATGTGTAAATTACACTACCACTCGAGATCAACACCTCACAGATGAGCACTGACAAGTAACCCGAGACACAATTATCATCTCTTGGCTATGACAGCATGAATTATGAAGATATCTACACCCAACTCAACAACCTGTCAACACAATGCTAGCATACCACTAGGCTGCCAGGGGGGCCTACTGCTTTGGCAGCTAGACAGAGAGCCAAGCCATGTCTGTCAACAGCCATGTTTGTAACAACATCTCCTCTCCCTGTCTCTGTAAGCTAGATAGCATTGAAGATAGTGTGTGAAACTGGGTTGACTGAAACAAGGAGATTCGTTGGCACATAAAGACACATGCTGGTCCACAGACCATGGCCCCCTGTTCCTTTGCCAACTCTTATCATGGGCCGGTTTGTATGGAGTCAGACTGAAGCAGAGTTTGAGCCGTTGTGAGAAAGTGGTGTCTCTTGGCAAAACATGGGCCTCTGGGAACTCTGCCTGGCCAAAACAAGGCTGTATAGCACGTTCATGCGGAGGAATCTTTGTGCTTCTGTGTGTGTGTGTTTGAATAATTATGTTTGGCGGTCTCTTAGTTATAATTTCTGTAGCTATGAATTAAAACATAAAATCAGGTTATTGTTCGACCTAAATCAGTTTCTTGCTCGACAACAAAGTCTACACTAGTATTCTGTATCCATGCTGTTTCGAAACCAGTCTTTCCCGGTAGAGGAGATATGTAATGTTCTCTTACCAATGTCTATGGATGCCTTGCCCCGCAGCAGCAGTTTTAAACACTCCATGTTGTCAGTCAGGCAGCAGTAGTGGAGGGCCGTGCTGCCTTTGGCTGTCTGCTTGTCCAGGTTCACACTGTGGGGGAGAAGAGACAGGAGAAGGCAGTCAGTGAGAGTTGGAAGGATAACCATAAACACAGGACAACGGTCACTCATCAGCATAATTTCAGCATTTGTTCTGAACAATATTCAAATGTAAAATACATTTGCATTCTGTGGGACTGTGTAAAAAAAAATACAAGAGTAGTTTGTGTGATGACTGTGTTAAGTCAGTCGTCATAAGCTGTTATGACTGTTCATGACTTCTGTTGAGTCATTCTCATTACATTTATGACGGGTAGTGTTTCTATAAAAAGCTAATTGACGTTTATTTTTATTTCCTTACCTGTTTTGAGTGAGGAAGTCAACGATATGGAGCGAGGTCCTGTCCACTAGTCTGACCGCTAGGTGAAGGGCCGTCTCTCCTTGTTCCTGCAACCACACACAGAAGATCCAAAATGGCCGTGGTGAGACCTCAGGGACAAAAAGACACATCAGAGCAAAAATGGAGTGGCTGACACAGAGAAACACTGGGACTTTGATATGCTCCCTTTTGGAAGTCTGCTTTGCTATAGGCAGTAAAAGCAGTAGTAGCCCTGAATGTGAGCCAGGTGTTTGTAGTGATGATTTATCTATTATACAAAGCATTTACACTGCCAGGAGTAGTTGTTTTTCACAGCCCAGCAACGAGAACTAACCAAAATACTGCCATTTGAATTCCACTACAGCTGTGACCGTTGAGAGCACCTGGACAGATAAAATGTTGATGGCCAGTCCTGTTCCCAATCTCAAACCACCCCACCCAAGCTAAAATGAAGTCAATTGAGAGTTGGGGTTAATTCACACTACTGAGCCAAGCAGAGCCAATCCGAGCTGTACCGTGATGGTCTGGAAAGGACAATGTGGAAAAAATATCTGTACCAGCACGGTATGGTCAGTACGCTAGTGTGACAGGGGTATTGGTGGGGACATGTAGACTCACATGTCCGTTGGCCAGGGGGATGGGCTCCATCAAGTCCACTCCCTCCGCGTACACCTGGATCAGAGAGAAGATGTCCCTGGCCTTGACCGCGTCACATAGCGTGTGCAGCTTAGACGCCCCGTCTGGACACTTCCTCCTGGCGAAACGCTTCTCTGTGTACTTTGCTGTGATGAAGTCCTTACGGGCTTGCCTGTGCCAGAGGGAGGAAGGCCATATACATAAAGGGATAGTTCAGCCAGAATGTATATTTGGGTCGAATTAGCCTTACCTTGAGTTGTGTCTGAAGTCCCATGGTGACAGAATCCACAATAATCCATTATTTACTTCTGGCAACAGAATTCCAAATTCATGACTGTAAGCAGCCAAACCGATGTTAGCAAAGCTGCACTGCAAGCCGAAACTTCCTCAAAAACACTTCAAACTAAATTCGATAGTTGGTGGAGTTTGCAGGGATTTTTCTTAACGTGCATAATGCCGAAATAATTGCTGGAATTGTGTCACTCAAAACTAGAACCATTTCCTCATGTAGTCTCACAGCCGCATCCGTTTCTCAGCGGTGGCTTGATGGAACTATCAAAGCATTCATACATTTACATTTTATTGCAAAAATAACAAAATTCTCACATGGAAGAAAAACATGGACAGGTTATTCACAAGTATCGACGCTACCAAACTTAGTTTGAAGTGTTTTGAGGAAGTTGCAGTGCAGCTTTGCTAACATTGTTCAGCTGTTTACAGTCACTAATTCTGACGACGCTTTTTTACACAGGCAGCCCAATTCTAACCAATCAGATCAGCTCTTTTGCCAATAACTGGAAAAAATGATCAGAATTGGGCTGCCTGTGTAAATGCAGTCTAAGTGTGCAAATACATGTTTCTGATGTATCTGTTACTTACAGCCATAAATGATCTGAGAGTTCAAACTAAAACTTTCAATTCATCTAGACGGATGCATTAGGTTTCTTATATGTGTGCTCAATTTTACTTGAGTTGTACATACACCAAGTTGTGTGTAAACAACAACAGAATGCATATCATTCTCTTATGCTTATTGAATAAAAATGTTTTCAGTTAGTGATGCCTTCCTTATCGCTCCATCCATAATGAATGGGTATGAGTGTCTCTGTGGTGACATGTTGCCAATAGGTCACTGTAAGGTCACGGGCCCATCCACTCTAAGGATGCATCTCAAATGGCACCCTATTCCCTACATAGTGTCCTAATTTTGACCAGAGCCTTATGGGGGGGTCTGGGTAAGGGGGCTACTGTATTGGGACTCTGAGAAGGTCGAGAAAGGGATAGAGACTGATGAAAGAAGGAGAGGATAGAGTCTATGCGTGGGAGGAAAGAGCCAAAGAAAAAATATATAGAGAGAGAGAGATAGAGAGAGAGCTTACATGTCACTGGCAGGGTTGGGTTTGACCACATCTTCCGCAGATAGACAAGCCTCCATGATGTCGTTAAAGCCTGCATTCCCCACGTTCTTGGCCAGCTTCATGGTAAAACACACATGCACACAAACAGGTAAGAGCTTACCAGAGCGACAGTCCATAAAAGTGCAAATGAGCCTCCTATCTGAGGGTTCTACAGTACAGTTTATACTGTATACATGAATCTCATGCTCCATTTCTTCTGCTCTGCTACTTCAGCAAATGCTTAAATCAATGGTGTGTGTGTGTGTGTGTGTGTGTGTGCACGTGCATGTGCGAGGGGAAACATTGCATGCGTTCCACCCATCTCCTTGTGGCCAAATAATGTGAAACACTGTGGCGTATGTATTCCGTTGATTCTGTTGCAAAACGTTTCCGAAACATAAGCAAACGGAATGAAGCGGGGAGGGACCTACCTGAATTTGTCCAATAGAAACTCTCGTTTTAGTTGCAAGCGGTTTGGCTAATGATTACACCCCTGGCGTCTTAAGGAGTGCAATCATCTTGAATTATCGACAAACAATGTTCAGCCCCAAATGATTTATGGGCAATAAATTGCACCAAATTGATATTAGAAAGCCAGATGAAATGTGAAATATGCAAAGTGGAAGCAGCTCCAAGCCTCTGTAATACTGCACTGTCTATCTATCCCAATGGAGCGCAGTAGAGAGTTCAGTAGAATTAGTCCAAGGGCGTTGGTATACTTGGTGCTCTCCCACCAGCAGTAAATAATCAGCTGCACTGTGAAAGGGTTTTCACAGAAGGGACTTCTGACCTTCTCATCCAATGGGTTTTGAGAAGGAGGTGAGGAGAGAGGACGCGAGGAATCAAGGACATGCTACTGAGATTCTCCCATTATAACAGCAAGAATGGCAATGCACTGGTAGAGCCATTGTTTTCCAAGGTTTTGCTAACTAACCTAAGCGGATGTATGTTGGTACCACTTTCTACGAGCCCCCTGTGTATAAACGATTTGAACTTTCCAACACGACTGCGCCTAACCTCCCAGCGTCACAGCACCTTATCGCCATAATGTGAAACTAGCTGATGTGTGGTGAGCGTACTGGCACAAAATTGCTTCTTACCAAGAGTTCGGAGGTGCTGAGGACATCCAGTGTGAGGGACTGGATCCTAGAGTAATGGACTCCCAGCTCCCTGTGGATCCCAGAACACTCTATACACGTCAGGATGCCCAGGTTAGTGGAGAGCCAGGTAGGATCTGGGAGGAAGGGAGGGGGCGAGAGAGAGAGAGAGAGAGAGAGAGAGAGAGAGAGAGAGAGAGAGAGAGAGAGAGAGAGAGAGAGAGAGAGAGAGAGAGAGAGAGAGAGAGAGAGAGAGAGAGAGAGAGAGAGAGAGAGAGAGAGAGAGAGAGAGAGAGAGAGAGAGAGAGAGAGAGAGAGAGAGAGAGAGAGAGAGGAGAGAGAGAGAGAGAGAGAGAGAGAGAGAGAGAGAGAGAGAGAGAGAGAGAGAGAGAGAGAGAATGGAGAGCGAGGAGAGGATGAGAGAGCGAGCGAGAGAGGAGACAGAGAGCAAGAGAGGAGAGAGAAAGAAGGAGAAGATGGAGAGAGAGAGAGACAGACAAAGAGAAAGCGATAGAGAGAGATAACAGGTAAGTAGGTAAGAGTGTCCTTGGTAGGAACTACCTGCATGTGCTTAGAGGGGAGAGCTATTTCTGATACAGGTTAACGACGCTGCAGTCAAACCTAAATAACTGGCTCATGGGCGTTCCTCATTCACTACAATGTCGGTGTAAAGTGACCACATGGAGTTGTTCATTACACTCATAATACATTGGTAACCGTGTCTGTGAATAACCCGTACAATTCCTTAATAAAAGTGACCTCTAGCACAATAAAGTAAAACAGTTCATGGCTCCTTCATGCATTTTGTGTATTCATAAAGGCTGTAAGATTAATTATACACAGGTAGTATTGTGCACTGAAAAGATGTGTGTGTGTGTGTTGTGTCAAGTGTTTGTGTATTAACATGTATGTTACGCCGGGTCACTCACTGGGCGCTCCACAGTCACAGCAGATGTCGTTGCCGGTCATCCTCTTGACCTCTCCCAGGATGGCCTTGGTCAGTTCCTGGACGATGTTGTTCTCTCCAACGTGCTGGTCCCCCTTAAAGGCATTATTCAGCGCTTCCTCCTTGCTGTTCTGCAGCACAGAGATCCATCTGAAAACACACACACACACACAGGGGGAGGGGAAGTTAGTGTGTGTGTGTGAGGATGGGGTGAGGGCAGGGTCAACATTGGGTTAGACTAGAGGGTGGAAAAATGGATGCGTTAACTGTGAGAAGTGGTATGGGAACAAACAGGACACACACACACCTTTCCCCCCCACACACACACAACCCAAACGAGATGGAAACGTGTGGGCTGTGTGTGGAAAGACGTATGGGGGATCAACAGGACACACTCTCACATGTTCTGTACACAAACACACACACTTCACACAAGGAAGGAACACACACTTACATCTGACATTCTGGGTCGTCCTCGGCCTGAAAGTGATACGTTCTGTCATCTAAAAGAGAGGGGGGTGATAGGGGTGGGTGGGTCAGAGACATAGTGAAACAAGACATTTATCAAAGACAAGAAAATGTAAGAGCGGAAAGCTATTCAGCCCATCAAAGCACCCAGCTGACAAACCTGTGTGAGTACCAGGGCTGAAAAGGAAACAAAAAAACATTTCCAACTACAGTACATACAGTAAAAGTCCCACATAAGTGTAACAGCATCCCAACAGTACAAAGGATGAGGCGACAACAGTTGAGATTTTAAATGACTGTATGTGGTATCTATGCAAGACAGAGGTAAAAGTCTACCAAACATCCTGTTGTACTGTACAACAAACTAAAAACCTTGTGAAAATCCTATTGTACTCTATCCTCCTCCAGTCCGATTGGATTACATTTTACTTCAGATCCCCTTACAGCTGGGAGTTCTGACCCTGACAGTCTCTCAGTCTCTCCCTCAGTCTCTTTCTCTCTCCCTCAGTCTCTTTCTCTCTCCCTCAGTCTCTTTCTCTCTCCCTCAGTCTCTTTCTCTCTCCCTCAGTCTCTTTCTCTCTCCCTCAGTCTCTTTCTCTCTCCCTCAGTCTCTTTCTCTCTCCCTCAGGTTCTTTCTCTCTCCCTCAGTCTCTTTCTCTCTCCCTCAGTCTCTTTCTCTCTCCCTCAGTCTCTTTCTCTCTCCCTCAGTCTCTTTCTCTCTCCCTCAGTCTCTTTCTCTCTCCCTCAGTCTCTTTCTCTCTCCCTCAGTCTCTTTCTCTCTCCCTCAGTCTCTTTCTCTCTCCCTCAGGTTCTCTCTCCGGTTCTCTCTCTCCCTCAGTCTCTTTCTCTCTCCCTCAGTCTCTTTCTCTCTCCCTCAGTCTCTTTCTCTCTCCCTCAGTCTCTTTCTCTCTCCCTCAGTCTCTTTCTCTCTCCCTCAGTCTCTTTCTCTCTCCCTCAGTCTCTTTCTCTCTCCCTCAGTCTCTTTCTCTCTCCCTCAGGTTCTTTCTCTCTCCCTCAGTCTCTTTCTCTCTCCCTCAGTCTCTTTCTCTCTCCCTCAGTCTCTTTCTCTCTCCCTCAGTCTCTTTCTCTCTCCCTCAGTCTCTTTCTCTCTCCCTCAGTCTCTTTCTCTCTCCCTCAGTCTCTTTCTCTCTCCCTCAGTCTCTTTCTCTCTCTGGAGAGCAGCATCTCTCCTTGTTTCCACCTGAGTAAGCCCTTTCATATCCTGCAGCAGTAATATTGTCCTTTGACAGCAGGGTGACGGCCTGACATGAGCACTTATTTCTGGCCCAGTGTTTATGAAAGTCACCGCTCAGCTAAACTCAACACACATCCCCAAAAACCTGACTGAAGAAAGAAGAGGGTGAACAAAGAAAGAAGAGGGTGAATGGAGGAAAAAGCTCCATCTCCCTTGGTTACATGTGATTATGTGAGGACATGGGGAACAAATGAACGTGGTTGAAATTCTAAATAGGCTACAGATTTGGAGCAGCTCGTGTGGAGGCACAAAGTATTGAGTCTTCCCTGAATTTGAATCTTACAGCGATTCAACTATTCCCAACTCCTTTCCTGCTGTCCTCATTCCACGGAAAAGCTCAGATCTCCCCTTATATTGAGACATAGACCATATCGACCACTTTTCCTTTTTCTGTGAGTCTCCTCTCCTCCCTAGTTTGTCTGCAGTAGATATCTATACTCTATAATGAGAACTATCATTTGTCCCAACACAGCATCCCTCCTTGTTCTGCAGAATCTAAAAGCCAGGCTTGATTTAATTACGGAATTTGCTTTATCAGATTTACACAAATCGGAACTGCAGTGTGCAGGCACTCTGAGAACGGAGCAATATCCATTTCTAGAGGTACTTCTGTGAGACACAGAGGACAGAAGAGAGAGACGAGAATAGACAGGAGAGGACAGAAGAGAGAGAAGAGAATAGAAGAGAAGGGAAGGGAAGGAGAAGGAATAAAAGGCAGGGTAAACCTACGTGAAATGAGGTCAAAGCTCTTCTTCTCTTCTGGGTTGTGTTTCACCTGACAGGTGAGAAGGTTGAGTTTGGCCGGCGGTCGGTTCGCCTGAACGAGAGAGAGGGGGGAGGACAGGAAAGAAGAACATGTGAATCAGCGAACACAAAGCATGAACGAAAATGCACCCTTCCCACCAGAACAAAGATACAGTGCACCCTCCTCTTATAGTCATCACATCTGTACATTTGATCACTAATGGCGTCCGCATGCTTCCCACCAGAAACAGTTCGGAAAAGTTTGTGCATATATTATGACGACATTTTGTTTGGGACTTCGGTAAGGGTTTTTGCGGCTGTTCGGGCACACAACATTTTTGACTCGAGGCAAGCCGAAGTCTACGCCCCTTCGTCGGTGATTGGTCAACAGTAAGGATTCAATAGTCTTTGTTGTCATTCAACGAGAGAGGACTCGTTTTCATGCACATGTTTTCATTGAGAAATACTGCACCAAACATCTTAGTTAGATGTAAAATTGTGCAACTAAGATCTCCTCGGCAAATTAATGACAGATGTCTTGAGTTATCTTAGATTCATTCTGACTATTTTGAGGAAGTGTATACTGGCTACGGCGTCTCAAAATAGACAAACAGTACTACTACTCGTTTTTCAAGCGAAGGTCTTTTAAAGGAATATGCGAGCACACTCGTTTGGTTCACCTAGCCGAGTTCAGGTAGGCACCAGCCGAACTGAAGCATGCTGACGCCTTAAGTGGTTGATCACAATAACCATATTCACCAGAAGGGGTATGCACTGTACCTGGATGAAAGCATTACATTTAGCCTACATGCACTCAAAATATATGTAAAACATTATCTATCAATGAAAACACATTATGCTTGCTATAAAACATTATGTACATTACAACAATTTTATACAGTCCTGGACTGCAGAGCTACTTGAGAATCAACACAGCATAGAATAACCCACTGCAAAATTCACCTTCCCTTCTCCCTTAGTTAATACAACATAACATGACACTAATAGCCAGGCTCTCATATGCAGTTTTCATAAGTAATATTTCCCCCCGGTGTTAAGGTCTGTCAGAATGGGCCTGTCCATGGAGGATTAGCTTCTGTACTGTGGTGTTCGGTCTGCAGTGGAGGATGAAACCAGGCCATGGTTGGAGCTCAGCTCAGGGTGCTTAAAAACCAGCTCTGATTGCTTTCCCTGTTTCGACCTCTACACACAGCTGGTTGGCCAGGGAGAGAGGGAGAGCGCATATGTGAGGTATATTCTTTTTTTTAATTAGAGAGAAAGGGCAAGGAGAGAGATGGGGAGAAAGTGTGGTGTGTTTGTGTATGTGTGTGTGCCTTTTCAAAGAGAGAGAGAGAGAGAGAGAGAGAGAGAGAGAGAGAGAGAGAGAGAGAGAGAGAGAGAGAAGGAGAGAGAGAGAGAGAGAGAGAGAGAGAGAGAGAGAGAGAGAGAGAGAGAGAGAAGGAGAGAGAGAGAGAGAGAGAGAGAGAGAGAGAAGGAGAGAGAGAGAGAGAGAAGGAGAGAGAGAGAGAGAAGGAGAGAGAGAGAGAGAGAAGGAGAGAGAGAGAGAGAAGGAGAGAGAGAGAGAGAGAGAGAGAGAGAGAGAGAGAGAGAGAGAGAGAGAGAGAGAGAGAGAGAGAGAGAGAGAGAGAGAGAGAGAGAGAGAGAGAGAGAGAGAGAGAGAGAGAGAGCGCGAGAGCAAGACAGAGAGGGGGATAGAGTGAGGGTGCGATAAAGTGAGCAAGAGAGAGAGAAGGAGAGAGGAAGAGAGAGAGATTACATCTAGTGTAATGGAGGGAAGTAGAGCCTGCTACAGTGAGAGCAGAGCAGAGTGGGAAATCAATAGGCTGGTGAGACCCCGGGAAAGCGGTGCACGTAAAGTAGCTCTGTGAGCTAGCCTGACAAGGGCTGCATCCCAAATGGATTTTGACTAGAGCCCTATGGGTGCCATTTGGGATGCAGCCAAGTATATAATACTCTGATGTGTAAGAGTGACTGACAATAATACTAACACCACCACCATTTTAGCTAAATGAATCCAAAGTGCTCTATTTTGGACTTTAAAAAATGGAATTAAATTAAAATCACAAAAAACAGTACACCGGGCACCAAATATAATCTAGTGTCCTCTTGATACCCACTCCTGTCCCGTAGCTCTACCACCTCTGAACCCTCCCCATGTACAGTCGTGATACGTTTTGAGAATGACACAAATACTAATTTTCACAAAGTCTGCTGCCTCAGTTTTGATGATGGCAATTTGCATATACTCCAGAATGTCATGAAGAGTGATCAGATGAATTGCAAAGTCCCTCTTTGCCATGAAAATGAACTTAATCCCCAAAAAACATTTCCACTGCATTTCAGCCCTGCCACAAAAGGACCAGCTCATCATGTCAGTGATTCTCGCGTTAACAAAGGTGAGAGTGTTGACGAGGACAAGGCTGGAGATCACTCTGTCATGCTGATTGAGTTAGAATAACAGACTGGAAGCTTTAAAAGGAGGGTGGTGCTTGAAATCATTATTATTTTTCTGTTAACCATGGTAACCTGCAAGGAAACACGTGCCGTCATCATTGCTTTGCACAAAAAGGGCTTCACAGGCAAGGATATTGCTGCTAATAAGATTGCACCTAAATCAACCATTTATCGGATCATCAAGAACTTCAAGGAGAGAGGTTCAATTGTTGTGAAGAAAGTCCAGCAAGCGCCAGGACCGTCTCCTAAAGTTGATTCTGCTACGGGATCGGGGCACCACCATTGCAGAGCTTGCTCAGGAATGGCAGCAGGCAGGTGTGAGTGCATCTGCACGCACATTGAGGCGAAGACTTTTGGAGGATGGCCTGGTGTCAAGAAGGGCAGCAAAGAAGCCACTTCTCTCCAGGAAAAACATCAGGGACAGACTGATATTCTGCAAAAGGTACAGGGATTGGACTGCTGATGACTGGGGTAAAGTCATTTTCTCTTATGAATCCCCTTTCCGATTGTTTGGGGAAAACACCTTGTCCAGAGAAGACAAGGTGAGCGCTACCATCAGTCCTGTGTCATGCCAAAAGTAAAGCATCCTGAGACCATTCATGTGTGGGGTTGCTTCTCAGCCAAGGGAGTGGGCTCACTCACATTTTTGCCTAAGAACACAGCCATGAATAAAGAATGGTACCAACACATCTTCCGAGAGCAACTTCTCCCAACCATCCAAGAACAGTTTGGTGACGACCAATGCCTTTTCCAGCATGATGGAGCACCTTGCCATAAGGCAAAAGTGATAACTAAGTGGCTCGGGGAACAAAACATCGAAATGTTGGGTCCATGGCCAGGAAACTCCCCAGACCTTAATCCCATTGAGAACTTGTGGTCGATCCTCAAGAGGCGGGTGGACAAACAAACACCCACATATTCTGACAAACTCCAAGCATTGATTATGCAAGAATGGGCTGCCATCAGTCAGGATGTGGCCCAGAAGTTAATTGACAGCATGCCAGGGTGGATTGCAGAGGTCTTGAAAAATAAGGGTCAACACTGCAAATATTGACTCTTTGCATAAACTTAATTTAATTGTCAATAAAAGCCTTTGACACTTATGGAATGCTTGTACTTATACTTCAGTATACCATAGTAACATCTGACAAAAATATCTCAAAACACTGAAGCAGCGTACTTTGTGAAGACCAATACTTGTATCATTCTCAAAACTTTTGACCACGACTGTACAGTTGAAGTCAGAAGTTCACATACACCTTAGCCAAATACATTTAAACTCAGTTTCACAATTCCTGACATTTAATCCTAGTAAAAATTCCCTGTCTTAGGTCAATTAGGATCACCACTTTATTTTAAGAATGTGAAATGTCAGAATAATAGTAGAGAGAATGATTTATTTCAGCTTTTATTTATTTCATCACATTCCCAGTGGGTCAGAAGATGACATACACTCAATTAGTATTTGGTAGCATTGCCTTTAAATTGTTTAACTTGGGTCAAACATTTCGGGTAGCCTTCCACAAGCTTCCCACAATAAGTTGGGTGAATTTTGGCCCATTCCTCCTGACAGATCTGGTGTAACTGAGTCAGGTTTGTAGGCCTCCTTGCTCGCACACACTTTTTCAGTTCTGCTCTCAAATGTTCTATAGGATTGAGATCAGGGCTTTGTGATGGCCACTCCAGCATCTTGACTTTGTTGTCCTTAAGGCATTTTGCAACAACTTTGGAAGTATGCTCGTGGTCATTGTCCATTTGGAAGACCCATTTGCGACCAAGCTTTAACTTCCTGACTGATGTCTTGAGATGTTGCTTCAATATATCCACATAATTTTCCTTCCTCATGATGCCATCTATTTTGTGAAGTGCACCAGTCCCTCCTGCAGCAAAGCACCCCCACAGCATGATGCTGCCACCCCCGTGCTTCACGGTTGGGATGGTGTTCTTCGGCTTGCAAGCTACCCCCTTTTTCCTCCAAACATAACGATGGACATTACGGCCAAACAGTTCTATTTTTGTTTCATCAGACCAGAGGACATTTCTCAAAAAAGTACAATCATTGTCCCCATGTGCAGTTGCAAACCGTGTTCTGGCTTTTTTATGGCGGTTTTGGAGCAGTGGCTTCTTCCTTGCTGAGTGGCCTTTCAGGTTATGTCGATATAGGACTCGTTTTACTGTGGATATAGATTATTTCGTACCCGTTTCCTCCAGCATCTTCACAAGGTCCTTTGCTGTTGTTCTGGGATTGATTTGCACTTTTCGCACCAAAGTACGTTAATCTCTAGGAGACAGAACGCGTCTCCTTCCTGAGTGGTATGACGGCTGCGTGGTCCCATGGTGTTTATACTTGCATACTATTGTTTGTACAGATGAACGTGCTACCTTCAGGCGTTTGGAAATTGCTCCCAAGGATGAACCAGACTTGTGGAGGTCTACCATTTCTTTTCTGAGGTCTTGGCTGATTTCTTTTGATTTTCCCATGATGTCAAGCAAAGAGGCACTGAGTTTGAAGGTAGGCCTTGAAATACATCCACAGGTACACCTCCAATTGCCTCAAATGATGTCAATTAGCCTATCGAAGCCATGACATCATTTTCTGGAATTTTCCAAGCTGTTTAAAAGGCACAGTCATCTTAGTGTATGTAAACTTCTGACCCACTGGAATTGTGATACAGTGCATTATAAGTGTAATAATCTGTCTGTAAACAATTGTTGGAAAAATTACTTGTGTCTTGCACAAAGTAGATGTCCTAACCAACTTGCCAAAACTATAGTTTGTTACCAAGACATTTGTGGAGTGGTTGAAAAACAAGTTTTAATGACTCCAACCTATGTGTATGTAAACTTCCGACTTCAACTGTACATATAACTGTTTATTATAGTGAAGAAGGTAAACTACAACCAAAAAGTAAGAAAGAGCAGAAAAGTAGGGTAATAATAAATAAAAAGAGAAATAAAAAAATATGAATAAAAAGAAAATAAAGAGAAGTCAAAACAAAACAAGAGATGACCAGACTGGATAAGACAGGACAGGACAAGACTGGACCAGACAAGACAAAACTAGTGGATAAGCTGCCAGTTAGCAGAGAGCTGATAATTAGGTCGCACATGCCATATTTGATCTTGTCTGGGGTTGCCTGGGAGCAATGTAGGATAGGAATGGTTCCC
Organism: Coregonus clupeaformis; assembly: GCF_020615455.1. Classification (NCBI taxonomy): domain Eukaryota; kingdom Metazoa; phylum Chordata; class Actinopteri; order Salmoniformes; family Salmonidae; genus Coregonus; species Coregonus clupeaformis. Next base: position 37,549,454 of record NC_059220.1, read on the forward strand.
AGGTGGATCTGTCCCTGGAGGCCAGGTCACAGTAAACTAAGCCAATGGATGGTTGAAACATTTAATCTGCTTTTCCAGTTAACAGTATAACTTTTTTTGCAGATTGTTAATGAAATCAATAGGAACAGTTTTTTTGTCCTTGGAGATAAAAGAAACATGTCTGATGGCTGAGAGGTTTGATAAACAGTGATAAAGTCTGGTTTGACAGAAGTAGTGAGATAGTGATTGGCTTCATCTCCATTAAGTGAAGTGGGTGAAGTGTAAGCTAACAGGCTAGAGCCACTAGCCTTACTGTAGATTAATGCTAACTGGCTAGGAGTAGGTCATCTTGCCCTCTGTGTGCGTGTGTGTGTGTATATATGTGTGTGTGTGTGTGTGTGTGTGTATGTGTGTACTCACCGTCCCATGTGATATGGTGAGGTATCCGTTCTTCACTGAACACTTTCTCTTCTGCCACACTTTCCTTAGCCTGGGGGGGGGTGACACACGACATCGTGACACACACACTTAGACATAACACCCCAGCGCCAGTGTGACACACTAAACTCTACATTAATCCACATTGTAACTGAACAGACATGGCTAATGAATTATTAACATCAACCACACCAGTGTGATGGCTCATTAATATGTGCATGCATAAGTAATGATGTACAGTTTGGGCAGTGTATTCATGTCTATGACACTCAGCCATAAAAAGAACATTAAAGAGATTATCTGGTACTTTTGTTTACTTTTTAGCCAGTAGTTATGAAAGTAGCGCTCACGAGCCAAAAGTGGTCCCCGAAAATTGCGTACTACGACACGTATGTGCAGATATGTGCACCACGTCATTGCCCCTCTCTCTCGCTCTGATGTATGTGCATCTTGATAACTGTCACTCAAATGGCAAGGGGCTGAAGCTCATTGGCTAGAACTCGAATTGCTAGGGGACTGGCCCACGTGGGGGAAAATGTAGGGAAAATGGCGCTGCACAGCTTCCAGAAATACTTATTTCCCTCATTAAAATGCAAATAAATTTCTAACATTTTTGACATGCGTTTTTCTGGATTTTTTTGTTGTTATTCTGTCTCTCACTGTTCAAATAAACCTACCATTAAAATTATGATCATTTCTTTGTCAGTGGGCAAACTTACAAAATCAGCAGGGGATCAAATACTTTTTTCCCTCACTGTATGAACTACACTATGACACATCCAGCCCAAAGCAGAAGGTTGAAAAATTACTTAGTAGTCGCCAAAGTTCCAGAGAATGTCTTTAACTATGGATAAATGCCATCACAATGAGTGAACTTTGTGAGTTTGTTTTGTCTGGCCTTTCATTTGGTTCTTTGAATGTTTGTTGAAGATGATGCAAGTTTAACGGAAGAGAGAAACTGACCCGTCACTCTTCTTGTAGAGGTTCCCACAGCGCTCAGTACCGTGCTCCTTGTTGCCCTGTGGCTGGTGCAAACTGTAGGTAGCGCTCTGTCGCACCTGGGAATCCTTCAACAATACCAGCACACACACAAACAAACATAAGGATCTATGTAGGCAAAGGCACAAGACACTGCAGTGAGTGTGGGTGGGGTGCATCTCAATTGTCTAAAGTGGCTTCCTCTCCTTGTATCTTTTCATTTGTCAACACTGATCTGAAAAATCCAGGCTAAAATATAGGATAGGAGAGCAATATGGCAGATCGGGATGCTGGCTGGGGATTTGCTTTAGTGCAGATGAAGTAGAGATGGCAAGGAAGGGGAGCCTCTTTAGACTATTGAGATGCTGCCACAATATGTATATAGGACAAGCAAAGCCTTGGGGTCATGCACTAGTGAGGTCATCTCCTCAGAGGAAGTGGTATAGGGGAAACCGAGAGGGGGAGGGGCCAAAGCAAAGACCTTTGGAAGATATTCTAAAGAAAAGTCTTCAGGGTTCTAGTATCTAGTGTTACCATTGTCAACAGGAAAAAACTAAGACAGGGTTGTATTCATTAAGTCACAATGTAGCACAATTTAAACGAAAAACAAGTATTTCAGAAGTACAGATAGTACCTCTGCGCTTCACTCTGTTCGGAGTGCTTTCTTCCATTTGGTGCCTAATGAATACAACCCAGAAATCCCCCCACTAAATCACTTTTAGAGGCCGCCACTAATGCTCTCTATTGAAAATGCTTCAGACAAACTTCTCACTATCCTTGACAAAACACCACAACCACAGATCGACAAGCACATTAAGGGGGCACTGAGGATACACTTACTCTCCTAGACTTGGTTCACAAAGAGGCAGTAAAGTAAAGAGGAGAACAGACAGGTAAGATAGTGCTGCAGTAGAAAAAACTGTACACTAGTTCTCCACATAGTAGCTGAAGGCTGAAAGGACATAAGTACATGTGTTAACTGTAAGTCGCTTTGGATAAAAGCATCTGGTAAATGAGAGTATTAAGCACATAAGAGTGCTTAACCGTAGACCATTAATGCGTGCTCTTAATGAGCTTGCTAAAGTTGACAGGGAGTGAAGAGGGCTTTGGTTATGTACATCGGGATTTTGAACATGTAAGTGCATCACTTATAGGATATGAATTAGGCGGATTAGATGAGATACAGACGGCTATATTATTGGATGTCTAACTTGGGCTTTTGACAGTGAAAAGACTAGGCCTATAGAGTTTGAGGGTTGCCGTGTGTGTTGTATACAGCAGTATGCATGCATGAATGAGTGTGAGTGTGTGTGTGTGTGTGTGTGTGTGTGTGTGTGTGTGTGTGTGTGTGTGTGTGTGTGTGTGTGTGTGTGTGTGTGAGATCTGGATGGAATTATGTGATTCTTCCTTAACCCATAAGAAGTCCCACCCAGTTGACTACTTAAAAATGGGAGGATCTCATTTGGTTTTGCTCAACTCCTGTGTCCTTTCTCCTACCTCCTCTCTCGCTTCCTTTAAAAAAAGGTCAAAGGTAATTGCAGAGAGACGGCGAGGAGGGGGAACATGGACGAAAATGTGCTTGTATGAAATGACTCTCCAATGACGTTTACAGGGGTGGAATCCCAAATTAAATGTGTAAAGTAAAAACGAATTGAATAGATAAAAGAATAAGTAGCATATGGTTTTTAAATGTTTGCTTGCTTTTCCCTTTCCAGAAAACAACAGCTGATCCAAAGGGGTGTGGCAGGTATTAAAAAACTTCAGCGCTTGCTGCCAAAGTAGTTAAATCGATTGAGGGTAGCAGACTCCTTCATTCGTCTACAAACAAAATTGACACTCTCCTCGGCCACTTATCGGTTTCTGAGTCACGGAGGAGAGAGGACGGAGGAGTCGAGGAGAGGACGGACTTTTGCCCCAATGAGAATCTCCTAATGATGAAAGTCCACAATGGCGCTGCCCATGCTAAAACATACTTTGGGGCACTAGAGTGGTCGAAGTCTATGGGTGTTACCTCCTTCTGCTCCACCTGCAGCGCTGACTTGAGGACGTCCCGTAGCTGAGTGAGCTGCTTCCTCTCCTCGTCCTGGGCCTGCTTTATCTGGAGAGCTCACAGAAAGGTCATACAAAGGCCACAGGGGTCATACAAAGGTTACAGAGTCACATAGAATACGTTTGATGAATTCAGCATACTTGATAAAGGAAAGGCAAGTCCTTACATACCCCCATGAAGATGTCAACAGTAGTCTTGAGGAACTCACCGTGTGTAAGTCTGTGGCTAGTTTCTCTATGGATGGTTTGAGGTTGTCTACTGCTTTCAGCCCATCCTGAAAGAAACTAAAGAGAGAGTGACAAATCTACATCAGCTGTTTTCCCCACGAGGTGAGCACTTGGTCAAATGCACACTTTCACTTACTGCAGGACTTACTTGCACTGTGCGTGGAAATATTTGATGAGATTCTGGAGTAGGTCCACCCCTTTCTTGATCTTGATCTCGTTCACTTTGAGAAGATACTGCGAGACAGAATTTCACAATGTCAGCAAACCCTCCACTCCAGCTCTGGACTTGACCCAACCTGGCAACCCAGGCCTGAGCTCTATCACTTTCCTTACCCACCTCACACATCTGCAGCTGGAAGAACCTCCTCTCCTTCTCCATCTCCTCTGCGATCTCCGCCCCGCTGATCTCAGTGCGGATCATGCCGTGCTGCCGCGCATGCTCTTTCTTCTCCTTCTCAATCTTAGTGCTGGGACAGGAAGTGACATCATCGGGGGGTCAAAGGGCATTTCCAACCACAGACACACACACACCCATACCAAACAGGAAATATACAGAGTGGAAGGGGGAGGGCATTCCATGCAACAGGGCATTATTTTGCATATGCTAACTAGCTTAGCATATTCCCTTAAAAAAGGATGCAGCATTTGGCTCCTCCTATGAGGAAGCAAAGGGAGACTTAAGGGACACCTGTTCTCGTTCAGATTTGAGAGCAGACGGCCTCTCACTCATGCTTTTGGATGTTAGGTCCTCGTCACTGTGGCCCATCACTAAACCAACGTAAACGACTTGTCTGTTTTTTGCACCTCAGTCAACAGCTTGGCTCATTTGAAACCATCAAGACACAGATGCAACAAGGCCATTCCAAAGGAAACTGAACCAAGAAAAAAACTACAAACGGATCATACCAAAAAAGACAGACAGAGGGGGGCATCAAGCTGATGTCAAAGTGGTGTGATTGCATGAGCCAGCGCTGCACTGTGGCCTGCTCCTGTAAGTCTACATAACATTATATAATCTACTGCTGTTCAAAAAAACCTTAACCTTTGATTCAAAGACACTTAAAGAAGTCAGTTCCTGCCACTGCTTCACAAACATTCATCTGTCTCAGGCAAAGTAATCTGGGTTATATTCAGTCATTTTGGGTGGCTTCCTTTTTTGGTCTGAAACCGTCATCTGGTAAGACATCAAGATGCGACTGCTTCATTAGTAGAACATCTGCAAAGCTGTCACCTTAATCATCAGCCCAGAAGCATGGGAGTAGAGAGAAAGCTAAAAATAGCCAGATGTTGCACAGCAGCCACAAGAGCCACCAAAGACCATTGACACAGAGATGAGACAGTAAATCAAATGGGACTCTAACTGTAGTGACGATGGCAGGGTGCTGCTCGCAAACCAATTTAAGGTGGTCGGGGCCAGAGTGGAGTTTGTGGCAGAGAGTCTCATCTCTTTCGGTCTGCAAATAGGAAAGGCCTCATTATAATCGCAGATTAAGAGATTAGAGATATTATAGAGATATGAGAAACAATCCGATTGTGATTGGCAAAGTTCAAAGAAAATCAGAGCAGATGGGACAACGATGTTCTCGATCAAGCATAGTACTGCCCTCCATTGATAGCAGACTAGCAGAGAGCGGGTGGCATCAATGGAGCAACAAGTCAGTACTGTCTCGTCATCAGATTGGCGTTGCAGAAGAAAATGTATTACCCTTTCAGTAAAGAATGTCCTTTGCAGCTTGGAAAATATATCAGAGTGGTGCTATAAAATGTCATATACCGTTGCATGCAAAATCACAAATGATGTCAGTGTGGATAGAGGGGTGTAGAGATGGGATGATTTATTATTGGTTGGGAAATAGTGGTCATTACAAGCACAGAGATGGGACAAGACAAATATCACATTGCATCTCATTCAACATATTGCTTATGCATTTGATGATCAAATCGGGCTCTACCAATGACAAATATACAGTCAAATGCAAACTATTATGATAGTACCAATATCTAGAGGTTATCAAAATGCTTGAGAATCAGTTGAACCGACTGCTACAGTATGGCCATAGTATGAACCAACGGACCAAAAGACAATGGAATGATCATCTGATTGTCTTCGTACTCTAAGCTAATAATGTCAATGGGCCAGAACCTAATTTCATATTGGTGGTAGTAAAATATATAAAAAAACTTACACTTTGGTTTCATAGTCTTTCCAGGACTTATCAAATGGCTTTTTCAGGTCCTGTGAAGAAAAAAAGCAGAAAGAAACAGGTGTCAGAAACAGAATGTGGAATAATGATGAGTTAGATCTACATAGGAATCCATTAAGCAAACCTATCAACATAACAACTTGGATGTGTTCACAAAAGCTCCACACACAAAAACCTTTTGGCTATATGTTCTCCCTAGTGGCGCAGTGGTCTAAGGCACTGCATCGCAGTGCTAGCTGTGCCACTAGAGATCCTGGTTCGAATACAGGCTCTGTCGTAGCCGGCCGCGACCGGGAGACCCATGGGGCGGCGCACAATTGGCCCAGCGTCGTCCAGGGTAGGGGAGGGAATGGCCGTCAGGGATGTAGCTCAGTTGGTAGAGCATGGCGTTTGCAACGCCAGGGTTGTGGGTTCAATTCCCACGGGGGGGGTATAAAAAATAATGTATGCACTAACTGTAAGTCGCTCTGGATAAGAGCGTCTGCTAAATTACTAAAATGTAAATGTAAATGTCAACTGTAAAAATATGGAGTAATATTAGTGCCAAAATTCAGTTTCTGTTGGCACTAACATCACTCCTTAAAGAGGCTAGAAAGATATCAACATGGTCAAAACACACATTGTGATATGAAGCATACCACTGCACACACAGACAGCGTTACTATAACCAGAAGGCACTGAAGCTACGGTACACATCAATACTCCAGTCAGGTGATGTTACAAGCTCAGGGAAAACCCTGTCAATCTCCCTGCACTAGCCAAATGTTAACAAAGCACACTGCCAATACATGACTCAATCTTGTCATCCTTTTCCCTCTTCATTGCCGTAGACTACAATACAGTACAAAGTGCTAACATAAAAAAAGAGCAGTGCTCAGAATCGTAACATGGTTTAAGTGGCCACACCGCTGAACAGATTTCCCATGGTAATAGAGTAGCGTTCAACAGTTGTTTGATCAAACATTAAATTATGCAACACTTTTCCAGCACCGCACCAATGAATAAACAGTGATTAGGGGCTAACAAAAACAGACATTAACTGGTGAAATTGCCCGTGTCATTTTTCCTCCAAACACCGCAGCGGCAACCATAAATGCTGCTTCCAAGGCCATTGAACAGACGGTGGTAAAATATGATGAGATCAATGGATTATCTGATTGCACTGCGAATCTGCTTGTTATTTTCATGTTGATTTGCTGATTGCATCCCAATCAACAATTGTGGAGAGCACGGATTGCTACAGCATCATGGTTTTTGAAATGGCATTGCTCTTTCCTTCGGAAACCTTGAACTGTAACACTGTTTTTCCTAACAAAAAAATTATTGCAGTAGCAGCCGCAGGCATTTTTAAAGAGTCATTAACTGGAATGAAAAAGAAAGGTAGTATAAAAGGTGACGCATCCTCTAACAAAAGCCAATCTTTCTAAAGCTTTGTTACAATTAATGTACTATGGCTTTATTACAATAAATATGTTGCTATTTTGCTGTCATTATATGAAACAGATTGCCTGAAATCCCATTCTCAGTGTCTTACAGAGATGTTCCCTCTGTTGACCCCTGGGCCCGTATCCACAAAGCGACTCAGAGTCGGAGAGCTTGGCTCAGGTCCCAACATTTCCATATAAAATTCATTAATATCTAAAATGCAAAACTGATCCTAGATCAGCACTCTTCCTCTGGGACGCTTTGTGGATACCAGCCCAGACTCTTCAAAACAAGTGTGGCGGTCATGGATCCATGGTCATTGGATCATGGTCTGATGAAAGAGAGAAAGAGAAAGAAAGAGAAAGAGAAAGAGAACGAGAGAGAGAGAGAGAAACACAGAGAGACACAGAGCGCGTGAGAGAAAGAGAAATAGAGGAAGCAAAAAAAAAAAGACAAAAAAAAAAAGGAGAACACTGGCTAAAAATACAAGCCGCGGGAGCGAGACGAGTTGGACAGAGCGGCACATTCTCCAAGTGCAGCCATTCCTCTCTCATTCAGCTCGATGGGAAGTGAAGTTAGGCGCTAGCTACTGTGAGAGTGGGGAACAACAGTAGGGAGTGAAGTGGGGCGCTAGCTAGCCTAGCGTGTCTGTGTGAGTAGCTACTAGCTTCCACACAACAGGGAACATGGCAGGGCAACTTAGCTGTGTGGAATGCTGGAAGAGCACAGCCAAACAGGGTTCACCTCCCATCCACTCTACCACATCAACACGCAACCTCTAATGAGTTTCCACAGAATAGATATTTGGGAGACAGAGGCTTTAAAACAAAACATAACACTCTTCTGTAAAGTTCTTGTCCTGCAACAGCCTTTTTCTTGGTCGAGTTTCTTGGTTCAATTCTTACCTCCGTTACCACTGTCCTTGTCTAATTGAACACAGCTGACTGACCTTGAATGCGTCAATGTGAAGTGTACAGCAACAAGACCAGGTTTAGGACTACATTGGAATGTAAATTGCTCTTGAATGGAATGGGTCCACTGTTGAGGTGATACAGTAGTGGAAGGTCCACATGCCTGTCCAGTGAGTTGGAATGGGACCTATTCAGACTGCTACGCAGACAAAGCCTTTTCACCAAGACCTCAAATCTAAACATGCAATTTCCATTCCAATGTAGTCCTAAACCTGGTCTTGTTGCTGTCAAGGGCACCTGTTAAAAATCCACAACTTATGATCAGCCTCCACTCCCTAATCTTTTCTTGGTGATAAATAATGGTGAGATCACTCCTTTGGCAGAGCTCCTTATAGCTAAAAGCCTCCGCCAACAATTATGTGTGTGTGGGTTTCATGACTGGGGGGGGGGGTTATGGTGTGTAAAAAAAACAAAAACACAATAGATACAAAGGATCAGAAGGTCTAGCGCTGGAAGGGATGACATCATCCCAGTGTCCAGTCCAATCCGTAAATCCCCTTGCCCTGCTGTTTGGTGGTCTCAGCACTTTCCACCAGTCTGCTTATGTTCGGTGTTTGGAGTGGGATGGTGGGTTAGGGGGTGGACACTGGACAGAGCTTAAGGGCCAATGCAGCAACAATAACACACAAGTATGAGGGCCTGAGCCAGCACTGAACTGCAGACAGACAGGGAGTGATGATGCTGTATCTTGGCTGGTTGTGCCCTATTCCAGTTTGGACTACGGATATTACAGGTAAATGCCAAAATAAAGGAAACACTTTATTTTGGCATTTGAGGAATACAAAATACACAACATGGCCAAAAGTATGTGGATTAGTGGATTTGGCTATTTCAGCCACACCCGTTGCTGACAAGTGTATACAATTGAGCACACAGCCATGCAATCTACATAGACAAACATTGGCAGTAGAATGGCCCGCACGGAAGAGCTCAGTGACTTTCAACGTGGCACTGTCTTAGGATGCCACCTTTCCAACAAATCAGTTCGTAAAATTTCTGCCTTGCTAGAGCTGCCCCGGTCAACTGTAAAACGCTGTTATTGTGAAGTAGAAATATCTAGGAGCAACAACGGCTCAGCCACGAAATGGTAGGCCACACAAGCTCACAGAACAGGACCGCCGAGTGCTGAAGCGCGTAGCAAATAGAAATCGTCTGTCCTCGGTTGCAACACTCACTACCGAGTTCCAAACTGCCTCTGGAAGCAACGTCAGCACAATAACTGTTCGTCGGGAACTTCATGAAATGGGTTTCCAATGGTCGAGAAGCCACACACAAGCCTAAGATCCCCATGCGCAATGCCAAGCGTTGGCTGGAGTGGTGTAAAACTCGCCGCCATTGGACTCTCAGGAGTGATGAATCACACTTCACCATCTGCCAGTCCGACGGACGAATCTGGGTTTGGCAGATGCAAGGAGAACGCTACCTGTCCGAATGCATAGTGCCAACTGTAAAGTTTGGTGGAGGAGGAATAATGGTCTGGGGCTGTTTTTCATGGTTCGGGCTAGGCCCCTTAGTTCCAGTAAAGGGAAATCTTAACGCTACAGCATACAATGACATTCTAGATGATTCTGTGCTTCCAACTTTGTGGCAACAGTTTGGGAATGGTGTGATCGGTGTGGAAGAACTTGACTGGCCTGCACAGAGCCCTGACCTGAACCCCATCATCAGTGCCCGACCTCACTAATGCGCTTATGGCTAAGTCCATGCAGCAATGTTCTAACATCTAGTGGAAAGCCTTCCCAGAAAGTGGAGGCTGTTATACAGCAAAGGGGGTAACAACTGCAGATTAGTGCCCATGATTTTGGAATGAGATGTTCGACGAGCAGGTGTCCACATACTTTTGGTGTATATTGAAAGCAGGTGCTTCCACACAGGTGTGGTTCCTGAGTTAATTAAGCAATTAACATCCCATCATGCTTAGGGTCATGTATAAAAGCGCCCAGTTGCCCATTCTTTTGGCTAGCATGGCTAGAAGAAGACAGTGACTTTGAAAGAGAGGTCTCAAAGGAGCATAGGTGGTTTAAAGTAAGTGTGTGCTTGTGTGTCAGTCCCCAGATCTCAACCCAATTGACCACTGATGGAATTTCTCATGAAAGAATAGTACCGCATCCCTCCGATAGAGTTCCAGACACTTGTAGAATCTATGCCAACGTGCATTGAAGTTTTTCTGGCGGCTCATGATGGCCCAACGACACTTTAAGACACTTTATTTTGGGGTTTTCTTTATTTTGGCAGTTACCTGTACTTCATATACAGTGTACCCCTTTTCAACTGAAGTACCTTATCGGGAGACCCATGAGACGGCGCACAATTGGCCCAGCGTCGTCCGGGTTAGGGAGGGTTTGGCTGGCTGGGATGTCCTTGTCCCATCGTGCTCTAGCGACTCCTGTGGCGGGCCGGGTGCATGCACGCTGACACGGTCGCCAGTTGTACGGTGCTTCCTCCAACACATTGGTGCGGCTGGCTTCCGGGTTAAGCGAGCAGTGTGTCAAGAAGCAGTGCGGCTTGGCAGGGTAGTGTTTCAGAGGATGCATGGCTCTCGACCTTTGCCTCTCCCGAGTCCGTACGGGAGTTGCAGCGATGGGACAAGACTGTAACTACCAATTGGATATAACGAAAATTTGGGAGAAAAGGGGGTAATGAAGTTAGAGGAAACCAAAAAACGCTTCTTGAAACCCCCAGAGAGCAGCATATTAAACACCTATATATTTTCCACAGTTGAGGTTCAACAGTGGGATGGAGAGATGAGTGGAGCGTAAAATGGCCTGTAATGGACCTGAAAGGAGCTGCAAAGTAAGCAGGTAAGCGGCTACTTATCTCGGGTCCACTACCCTCAATAGGCCATGAGTCCAACCACTTCAGCGAACTCCTCCAATGAATCACTGGCTGAAAATGTATTCTGCCTCAGTGGAAGTGGCATTTGTTGACAATTTAGACTGGTTCTAGATGCGGAGGGATTGTTTCAGTGAGGACAGAATATATCCCAACTACCGTGGAGCACAGAGGCTCTCTTTGAGCATAAAACAGTTGCTTACTCTGACACTTTCACAGCCCAAGTCCTCAGGAGTCTATCGCCCTCCATCCCCCACAGCAGGAGAAATCAGTGCTGTCTCAGGTAATCCCTACCATTATATCACAGCACTATCATAATAGTGTTACAGATGTTCATATTCCAACATGTCATCAGTCATAATCTTGAACCTATAAAGTTGGTGGGAAGTCCACTGTGGCTAGCGAAAGCTCAACCAGTGCTATTCGTTTAAATGTGAATTCCATAAATATGGATATCCCCTCGGTTTTCAAATCACTTAAGGGGCTTGGGCTGTGACACTTAAACGTGCAGAGTTTGATTTTAAAAAAGGACCTTCTTGATATCAGTAATCTTGTGCATATAAACAAGAATTACACAGTTAGCACTGAGACCATTTGTCCTAGTAGGAAGCCCACTGTGGGTAGCTCTCCCTGTACTATTGGCTCAAATGTAAATATCACTGACATGTCTACCTCTGATTGTTTTTAGTGCTTTCTTGGGAGGCCTTACAAGCAACCCAGAAAGGGCTAAAAATAGCCCACATTAACATATGTAGCCTGAGAAACAAGGTTCATGAAGTCGATAACATCGACAACATTCATATACTGGTTATCTCTGAAACTCACTTCCAGAAAGTATTGACACACCTTTTTCCACATTTTGATTGCGTCCTACCTGACAGATCGCTCCTATCAGGTGGCGTGGCGAGAATCTGTCTCAGCACCACGTGCTCTCACCACTGGTGTCCCCCAGGGCTCAGTTCTAGGCCCTCTCCTATTCTCTCTATACACCAAGTCACTTGGCTCTGTCATATCCTCACATGGTCTCTCCTATCATTGCTACGCAGACGACACACAATTAATTTTCTCCTTTCCCCTTTCTGATAACCAGGTGGCGAATCGCATCTCTGCATGTCTGGCAGACATATCAGTGTGGATGTCGGATCACCACCTCAAGCTGAACCTCGGCAAGACGGAGCTGCTCTTCCTCCCGGGGAAGGACTGCCCACTCCATGATCTCGCCATCACGGTTGACAACTCCATTGTGTCCTCCTCCAAGAGTGCAAAGAACATTGGCGTGACCCTGGACAACACACTGTCGTTCTCCGCTAACATCAAAGTGGTGACCCGATCCTGCAGGTTCATGCTCTACAACATTCGCAGAGTACGACCCTACTTTACACAGAAAGCGGCACAGGTCCTAATCCAGGCACTTGTCATCTCCCGTCTGGATTACTGCAACTCGCTGTTGGCTGGGCTCCCTGCCTGTGCCATTAAACCCCTACAACTTATCCAGAACGCTGCAGCCCGTCTGGTGTTCAACCTTCCCAAGTTCTCTCATGTCACCCCGCTCCCCCGCACACTCCACTGGCTTCCAGTTGAGGCTGGCATCTACTACAAGACCATGGTGCTTGCCTACGGAGCTGTGAGGGGAACGGCACCTCCTTACCTTCAGGCTCTGATCAGACCCTACACCCAAACGAGGGCACTACGTTCATCCACCTCTGACCTGCTAGCCCCCCTACCTCTACGGAAGCACAGTTCCCGCTCAGCTATTCGCTGCTCTGGCACCCCAATGGTGAAACAAGCTCCCCCACGACGCCAGGACAGCGGAGTCACTGACCACCTTCCGGAGACACTTGAAACCCTACCTCTTTAAGGAATACCTGGAATAATTAAAAGTAATCATTCTACCCCCACCTCCCCCCCTCCCCCACTGGCTATCATAAGTTGAATGCACCAATTTGTAAGTCGCTCTGGATAAGAGCATCTGCTAAATGACGTAAATGTAATGGCAAGCCTAAATAAGCACATTTTTACCCCTGAACTTAACAAGTCACATACTAAGTTGCATGGACTCTCTGTGTGCAATAATAGTGTTTAACATGATTTGTGAATGACTACCTCATCTCTTTACTCCACACATACAATTAACTGCAAGGACTCTCAGTCGAACAGTGAATTTCAAACACAGATTCAACCACCAAGACCAGGGAGGGTTTCCAATGCCTCACAAAGAAGGGCACCTATTGGTAAATTGATAAAATTACATTTAATGGCTGTGATAGGAGACAACTGAGGAAGGATCAACAACATTGTAGTTACTCCACAATACTAACCTAATTGATAGAGTGAAAAGAAGGAAACCTGTACAGAATAATATTCCAAAACAAGTATCCAGTTTGCAATAAGGCACTAAAGTAAAGCTGCAAAAAATGTGGCAAAGAAATTAACTTTATGTCCTCAACACAAAGCCTTATGTATGGGGAAAATCCAACACAACACATGAGTACCACTCTTCATATTTTCAAGCATGCTGGTGGCTTCATCATGTTATGGGTATACTTGTCATCGGCAAGGGAGTTTTTTAGGATAAAAATAAACGGAATACAGCTAAGCACAGACAAAATCCTACAGGAAAACCTGGTTCAGTCTGCTTTCCAACAGACACTGGGAGACAAATGTACCTTTCAGCAGGACAATAAACTATAACACAAGGCTTACCAAAATAACATTGTTGCTTACCAAGATAACACTGAATGTTCCTGAGTGGCCTAGTTACAGTTTTGACTTAAATTGGGTTTGAAAATCTATGGCAAGACTTGAAAATGGCTGTCTAGCAATGATCAACCACCAACTTGACAGAGCTTGAAGAATTTTTGTAAGAATAATTGTACAATCCACGTGTGCAAAGCTCTTAGAGACTTACTCAGAAAGACTCAAAGTTGTAATCGCTGCCAAAGGTGATTCTAACATGTATTGACTCAGGGGTATTTCTGTATTTCATTTTCAATCAAATGTGCACAAATTTCTAAAAATATGTTATCACTGTCTTTATGGGGTACTGTGTGTAGATGGGTGAGCATTTTTTTTATGTCATTCATTTTGAATTGAGGCTGTAACAACAAAATGTGGAATAAGTCAAGGATTATGAATCCTTTCTGAAGGCATTGTAATTCCTTTGACGAGAAAATGGTAGCAATAAATGGTTATAACATCTACAGAAGAGACAGGAATGCCAATGGGGGAGGTGTTGCTCTATTGAGAGTCATATTCCTGTAAAGCTTAGAGAGAATCTCATGTAAAATGCTGTTGAAGTAATATGACTACCGGTTTACCTGCCTCACCTAAAGCCCATTCTTGTGGGAAGTTGCTATAGACCAGGGTTTCCCAAACTCGGGTGCACATTTTGGTTTTTGCCCTAGCACTACACAGCTGATTCAAATAATCAAAGCTTGATGATGAGTTAGTTATTTGAATCAGCTGTGTAGTGCTAGGGCAAAAACCAAAATGTGCACCCAGGGGCGGCCCCAGGACCGAGTTTGGGAAACCCTGCTATAGACAACCGAGTACTCTGTCAGTATCTGGATAATATGTGTGAAATGCTTGATAGTGTATGTGATATCAACCGAGAGGTATATTTTCTGGGTGACCTAAATATTGACTGTTTTTCATCAAGCTGTCCACTCAAGAAGAAGCTTCAAACTGTAACCAGTGCCCGCAACCTGGTTCAGGTTATCAGTCAACCTACAAGGACATTTACAAACAGCACGTGTATTGATTATATCTTTACTAATGCTGCAGAAATCTGCTCTTAAGCAGTAGCCACACCCATCGGATGTAGTGATCATAATATAGTGGCCATATTTAGAAAAACCAAAGTTCCAAAGGCTGGGTCTAAAATGTTGTACAAGAGATCATACAAAAGGTTTTCTAGTGATTCCTATGTTTAAGATGTAAAACGTATTTGCTGGTGTAATGAGGAGCAACCAGACGCTGCACTTTCTGCATTTATGACATTGTTTCTTCCAGTTACTGATAAGCATGCACCTATTTAGAAACTGACTGTTAGAACTGTTAAGGCTCCATGGATTGATGAGGAATTGAAAAACTATGGTAGTGAGCGACAAGGCAAAAGGAATGGTAATTAAGTCTGGCTGCACAGCTGATTGACAAACGTACTGTAAATTGAGAAATCATGTGTCTAAACTAAACAAAAATAAGAAACAGTACTACGAAACAGATAAATTACGTGTGTGTGTGAGAGACTGCAGGGGATGTTAGAGACTTCCTGTGTTCAGTCCAACACTACTCAGGCTGGTCTAGACACCTTCCTCCTGTACTCCACAGGTACCTCCCCTGGGAGAGGAGAGGAATGATGGAGAAAGCAAGGGAGGAGGGAAAAGGCCCTGTGGCAGTGTAGGTGAGAGATAGTGAACGGTACATACTGCAAGCTGGGGATGGAAAGTCTTTAATTGTCTCTCTTTTTAACAGTCTCGCACGCATTCTCTCTTTCTCTCCCCTCCCTCTCTCCTCTCACCCCCCAGTGGTAATGGAGAGACAGGCTGTGTGAGTCAGAGCAGAAAGCACCATAACTAGCACCCCATTAGCCCCATGTCAGGAGTGTAATGAAAGTCATCAGTGGGGTAATGAGCATATCTGCACCACTGCTTCTGAACTATTCTCCTCCCGCTCCTGCTGTATAAAATATTCTGGGCCCTCAGAGTTTCCTGTGCCAGTGAGCTTGGGACAGACACAGCTGTAGGCTATTTTGCGCAAGGGATAAGAGGCAGTGCTTGACTTGGGCAGGAGCTCACCAGAGTGGAGTACCGGCACCTCAATTTTCTACTGCTTGAGCTTCTGTTCCTCTTATAGAATATTAGCTCAAAAGTATTGTGGAGCTCCTGCACCTAAATATAAACAGTACCAGCACCCAAAATGAGTACCAGAACCTATTTCAGTCCAAGTCAAGCACTGGTAAGAATTAATCAGGTAGGTCTATTTTATGACGTTTTCGGATCAAACATAAATTGGCTTTTAGTCTAGGCCTCCGCAATGGATTAGTTCATTGAGATGGGCGCAAATATTTATATATATTTTTTATTTTGTTACTAATCGACTAAAACAATCTCTGTCGACCAACAGCCTAAAGACCAAACAATCGACCAGTCGACTAATTGGGGTCAGCCTTAATCTGTACACAAGCCTAATCGTTTGGGCTGATGTAGCCTGTGGATGCCAACAGTTACAACGGTGAGGGGGAGAGGGCAAGGTAGAGAAGAAAAAAAGCAAGAGTCCTTGGAGATTTGAAGAGAGAGAGAGAGAGAGAGAGAGAGAGAGAGAGAGAGAGAGAGAGAGAGAGAGAGAGAGAGAGAGAGAGAGAGAGAGAGAGAGAGAGAGAGAGAGAGAGAGAGAGAGAGAGAGAGAGAGAGAGAGAGAGAGAGAGAGAGAGAGAGAGAGAGAGAGAGAGAGAGAGAGAGAGAGAGAGAGAGAGAGAGAGAGAGAGAGAGAGAGAGAGAGAGAGAGAGAGAGAGAGAGAGAGAGAGAGAGAGAGAGAGAGAGAGAGAGAGAGAGAGAGAGAGAGAGAGAGAGAGAGAGAGAGAGAGAGAGAGAGAGAGAGAGAGAGAGAGAGAGAGAGAGAGAGAGAGAGAGAGAGAGAGAGAGAGAGAGAGAGAGAGAGAGAGAGAGAGAGAGAGAGAGAGAGAGAGAGAGAGAGAGAGAGAGAGAGAGAGAGAGAGAGAGAGAGAGAGAGAGAGAGAGAGAGAGAGAGAGAGAGAGAGAGAGAGAGAGAGAGAGAGAGAGAGAGAGACAGTGGCACTAATGACCCACGTGGTTATAGTGTAGAGGTCAGAGAAGACAGTAATGAGTGCTGATGGGATTAGAGGCCTGGCAGACTGGATGGGTGTCTGGGCTCAGCCTCCCTTTTATATAAACAAGACGCTGATTGAATTCCTGCAGTAGGCTGTCTGCACCATCACACACTGGCTGGCTGGCTGACTGGTTTCTCCTGGAGCTAGTAGAATGTGTGGGCTGGTCCCAGACTTTACATGTGTGATGGAGTGTAGTTACGGTGTTGTCTAGTGCAAGAATGGTGCGCTGTTTATAGTTTCCACCCCCAACACACACACAAACAAACCGGGTCTGGGGTCGCACCGTGCCAGCAGGAAAACACCATCTCACACACCTTATCTCTACCAGGTACAAAACATGTACAGTACCTAGTAATTAACACCACACAAACAGAAGCCTGAGTTACTACAGTGCAGTAGGGTAATGGGAGAGCCTTTATACAAATCCTTATGGAGGCCTCTACTTTAATCTCTGCCTGTGATAACCAACACCCCAAACAGTGTAACAGAAAGCCATGGAGGATAGTGTTACTCACCCCTTTGACTCCTTTCAGGTCTCCTTTCAGCAGGCTGTCCAGAGGGAAGGTGATGATATTGTTCATGTTCTGGAACTGGAATGGACAGAGTGGAGAGGGCTTAGGTCAGAGGGGTTTAACACAAGCATGGGTGAATAGTGACAACCAGAGATGATGTGTGCTGTTTAAATGCCCTCACCTTAGCTGGTTGTGTGTGTGTGTGTGTGTGTGTGTGTGTGTGTGTGTGTGTGTGTGTGTGTGGGGGGTTGTCTTTCGATATACTGTACGGTGTGTTGTTGTCTTAAAGGGATAATCTACTCCCAGAAATAGAAATCATGAAACTCCTGTCAATTTGGTGAAAGCCTATGTTCTATCAGTAGGTCAAATAACAATTTTCACCATGATTTAACTTCTAGTGGTCTGTCAATTCAGGAAATAGTGTAGGAACGCATCATAGCTATGTACACTGAGTATACCAAACATTATGAACACCTTCCTAATATTGAGTTGCACCCCCCCCCCCCACATGTCACATGTTATAATAAGGTAGGAAGCAACAACAAAACACAACATTTTTTCACAACATCTATTGTTCACATATTTTGCATTATTTAACAACATAAATCATAGGAATTTGTGGTTTTGAGAAAAGTATTCCTTTAAGTGACATACAGTGCCTTCAGAAAGTATTCATACCCCTTGACTTATTCACAATGTTGTGTTACAGCCTGAATTTAAATGCTTTAAATATATTTTTTTCTCAACCATCTACACACAATACCCAATAATGACAAAGTGAAAACATGTTTTTAGACATTTTTGCAATTGTATAGAAAACGAAATACAGAAATATATAATTTACATAAGTATTCACACCCGTGTCAATACTTTGTAGGAGCAACCTTGGCAGCGATTACAGCTGTGAGTCTTTCTGGATAACCCTCTAAGAGCTTTCCACATGTGGATTGTGCAACATTTGCCCATTATTATTTTCAAAATTCTTCAAGCTCTGTCAAATTGGTTGTTGATCATTGCTAGACAACCATTTGCAGGTCTTGCCATATATTTTCAAGTAGATTTAAGTCAAAACTGTAACTCGGCCACTCAGGAACATTCACTGTCCTCATGGTAAGCAACTCCAGTGTAGATTTGGCCTTGTGTTTTAGGTTATTGTCCTGCTGAATAGTGAATTCATCTCCCAGTGTCTGGTGGAAAGCAGACTGAACCAGTTTTTCCTCTAGGATTTTGCCTGTGCTTAGCTCCATTCCTTAACGATTACAAGCATACCCATAACATGATGCAGCCACCACTATGCTTGAAACATGGAGTGTTGTATTGGATTTGACCCAAACATAACACTTTGTATTCAGGACAAAACGTGAATTGCTTTGCCACATTTTTTGCAGTTTTAATTTAGTGGCTTGTTGCAAACAGGACGCATGTTTTGGAATTTTTGTATTCTGTACAGGCTTCCTTCTTTTCGCTCTATCAATTAGGTTAGTATTTTGGAGAAACTACAATGTTGTTGATCCATCCTCAATTTTGTCCTATCACAGCCATTAAACTCTGTAACTGTTTTAAAGTCACCATTGGCCTCATGGTGAAATCCCTGAGCGGTTTCTTTCCTCAACTGAGTTTGGAAGGACGCCTGTATCTTTGTAGTGACTGGGCGTATTGATACACCACCCAAAGTGTAATTATTAACTTCACCATGTTCAAACGGATATTCAATGTTTATCCATCGACCAATCGGTGCCCTTCTTTGAGAGGCATTGGAAAACCTCCCTGGTCTTTCTGCTTGAATCTGTGTTTGAAATTCACTGCTCGACTGAGGGACCTTACAAATAATTTTATGTGTGGGGTACAGAGATGAGGTAGTCATTCAATAATCATGTTAAACACTATTATTGCACACAGAGTGAGTCCATGCAACTTATGTGACTTGTTAAGCACATCTTTAATCCTGAACTTATTTAGGCTTGCAATAACAAAGGGGTTGCATACTTACTGACTCAAGACATTTCAGCTTTTCATTTAAAATTAATTTGTCAAAATGTCAAAAACATAATTCCACTGACATTATGGGGTATTGTGTCTAGGCCAGTGACAAAACATTTGCAATTTAATGTGGAAAAAGTCAAGGGGTGTGAATACACCATATACACAAAAGTATGTGGACACCCCTTCAAATTAGTGGATTCGGCTATTTCAGCCACACCCGTTGCTGACAGGTGTATAAAATCGAGCACACCGCCATGCAATTTCCATAGACAAACATTGGCAGTAGAATGGCCTTACTGAAGAGCTCAGTGACTTTCAACGAGGCACCGTCATTGGATGCCACCTTTCCAACAAGTCAGTTGGTAAAATGTCTGCCCTGCTAGACCTGCCCCGGTCAACTGTAAGTGCTGTTATTGTGAAGTGGAAACGTCTAGGAGCAACAATGGCTCAGCCGCGAAGTGGTAGGCCACACAAGCTCACAGAAAGGGACTACCGAGTGCTGAAGTGCGTAAAAATCGTCATTCCTCGGTTGCAACACTCACTACCGAGTTTCAAACTGCCTCTGGAAGCAATGTCAGCACAATAACTGTTCGTCGGGAGCTTCATGAAATGGGTTTCCATGGCCGAGTAGCCGCACACGAGCCTAAGATCACCATGCGCAATGTCAAGGGTCGGCTGGAGTAGTTTAAAGCACGCCGCCATTGGACTCTGGAGCAGTGGAAACGCATTCTCTGGAGTGTTGAATCACGCTTCACCATCTGGCAGTCCGACGGACAAATCTGGGTTTGGCGGATGCCAGGAGAACGCTACCTGCCCCAATGCATAGTGCCAATTGTCAAGTTTGGTGGAGGAGGAATAATGGTCTGGGGCTGTTTTTCATAGTTCAGGCCTCTTAGTTCCAGTGAAGGGAAATCTTAACGCAACAGCATACAATGACATTCTAGACGATTCTGTGCTTCCAACTTTGTGGCAACAGTTTGGGGAAGGCCCTTCCCTGTTTCAGCATGACAATGCCCCGGTGCACAAAACGAGGTCCATACAGAAATGGTTTGTCGAGATTGGTGTAGAAGAACTTGACCGGCCTGCACAGAGCCCTGACCTCAACCCCATCGAACACCTTTGGGATGAATTGGAACGCCGACTGCGAGCCAGGCCTAATCGTCCAACCATGCCCAACCTCACTAATGCTCGTGGCTGAATGGAAGCAAGTCCCTGCAGCAATGTTCCAACATCTAGTGGAAAGCCTTCCCAGAAGAGTGGAGGCTGTTATAGCAGCAAAGGGGAGACCAACTCCATATTAATGCCCATGCTTTTGGAATAAGATATTCGATGAGCAGGTGTCCACATACATTTGGTCATGTAGTGTACTTTCTGAAAATACTGTATCTACTGTGGAATTAAAGGCATATGTGTGCGTGTGGAATTCCTACCCTAGGGACATGGAGAGATTTCCATCCTGCTCTAATTGTGTGCATATACTCTAGGGTCAGAATGTTATCTGGAATCGGAGGCCTTTGGGGTAGATCAGTTTTCCATCACAGTGTCCAAAGTGCTACTTGAAGACCAAATACCTGCTGGATCCAATTTACCGAGACCCTGCTTTGAATCCAATAGATTCAAACAACCCCAAAGCTTTATTAGAAACACCTGACAGTCATTCTAGAGGATTTTGCCTCACCACAGGAACAATGTCAATTTACACAGAGAGCTGATTCACTGGTGATTTAATCTGTGTTGCCTCAAGAACTGACCACATGGGTTGCCAGGTATGGGTTAATCTCGGTTTTTCCTCTCACCAGGTTTTTGAAGAGGGCAGTGAGCTCCTTGGTGAAGACCGAGAACTTGAGGAAGGCAGAGCCCAGGTCGGGGTCATCCCTGTAGACACAGTTCTCCCCAAACTTCTCCAGAGCCTGGGTGTACTGCTCCTCGTTCTCCACATGGGCTGGAAGGAGAGAGAGAGAGAGAGAGAGAGAGAGAGAGAGAGAGAGAGAGAGAGAGAGAGAGAGAGAGAGAGAGAGAGAGAGAGAGAGAGAGAGAGAGAGAAGAGAGAAGAGAGAGAGAGAGAGAGAGAGAGAGAGAGAGAGAGAGAGAGAGAGAGAGAGAGAGAGAGAGAGAGAGAGAGAGAGAGAGAGAGAGAGAGAGAGAGAGAGAGAGAGAGAGAGAGAGAGAGAGAGAGAGAGAAGAAGGGATGAATACGGCAGCACAATGCCAGTGTGCAATTTAACAATCAGTCTGCCAGCCTGTCCTTCAGGTATGGACATACACACGGGCCATCTCAGCAGGATAACATGTGCAAGTGCACACGCACACCTTTTCTGATCCTTACATGGCAAAAATCAATCCCTTCCCATGAATAATAAATAGGGGCCTTGTTTAGAGTGCACAGTGCAGTGTGTGTGGAATTCCATTCACTCCGATATCCCCCCCATCTCTCTGGCATTGTCTTTGGGAATCAAGGACACAATGGGACAGGAAGAGAGAGAGCGTTGGAGAAGACAGTGTCTGCATCCCAAATGGGGATGGGTCAAAAGTAGTGCACTATATAAGGAACAGGGTCCCATTTGGGACACAGCCTGTGTTGTCACACTGGAGTGACTCCAGAGCAGTGGCCATGTGGCGGGGATGAGAAAAACTAAGGCCTTGAAAGAGGAAGAGAGACAGACAGTCAAAGGGAACTGTGGTTACACTGTCTGGGTTCAATTGTGCAGACGGGGTATCACAAACTCTCTCCTACAATGAGATGAAAGAAAGAGGAATTACTCATGAACGATGCCATTCATTAGACTGTAGGAGTCGATAGCTAAAACTGCCAGTGTCACTGGTTACAGTATGCACTTCCTGATTGTAACCCAGCTAGCACATAACGTTCTGAGAACCAAATGTATCTTAAGAGCTTGGTAAGAGCGTGTTTGTCCTATGGTCATTTTGCATACAACCTTCCCATAACGTCTTCTACAGGTTCCCTCATGTTTCTATTTAAAGTAATGTTCTCAAATTGTTCAGAGAACGTTAAGAAACAACGTTCTTCTGTGGGAATTCCAGTTAATTTTTACATTCACATTTTAGTAATTTAGCAGACGCTCTTATCCAGAGCGACTTACAGTCAGTGCATTCATCTTAAGATAGGTGGGACAACCACATATCACTGGCATAGTAAGTATATTTTCATCAATAAAGTAGCTAAATCAGCAGAGTCATACTGGGGGGTTTGGCCAGCAGGGATGTCCTAGTCCCATCGCGCTCTAGCGACTCCTTGCGGCGGGCCGGGCGCATACACGCTGACTTCAGTCGCCAGTTGTACGGTGTTTCCTTCGACACATTGGTGCGGCTGGCTTCCGGGGTAAGCGAGCAGTGTGTCAAGAAGCAGTGCGGCTTGGCAGGCTCGTGTTTCGGAGGACGCATGGCTCTCGACCTTCGCCTCTCCCGAGTCCGTACGGGAGTTGCAGCGATGGGACAAGACCGTAACTACCAATTGGATATCACGAAAAATCTTCACTTCCGTTCTCAGAATGTTAAAAAAATTAATTATGGCTTCGTTCCCAGAAGCAATTGGAAAACAAAAACGTAGGTTCCCACAACTTCAAAGGAACCAAATGTGCTAGCTAAATGACTAAAATGTACATGTTAAAGTTAGGTTGATTCTAAAACTAAGGCTAAAGCTAATACATATGGGTGTGGTATTTCATTAAAAAGGAGAGTCAAACCTAAGAGGAACAGGAAGTGGGCAATTCAACTAATCAAACCCAGCAGCACCAACTCAAGCAACAAAAGGGAAGTCCATAAAGCAGGCCTGACAGATGTCACCTAGCCTCTGAGCCACACTTCATTTAGTGCTGCTAACAGCTAATAAACCAGAGGTGGAGAGGAACACTGGGATTTGAGGCACTGGTTCGGTGCAGGGAGCGTTGCCATGACGATCCAGAGACTTCCCCTCGAAAACACAGAGAGAGAGAGAAAAAAGCGAGATGTGTTAATGTTTACTGTTCATTTTTTATTCCCCTTTTGTTTCTTGTCTATTTCACTTGCTTTGGCAATGTAAACATATGTTTCCCATGCCAATAAAGCCCTTTGAATTGAATTGAGAGAGATAATATTTTTGACAAGTAGTATGGAGCTGCGGCTCTGAGTATTTTTTCTTCATCCTATGTAATGTTTTCTCAGTAAAAAAATATTTTTTCTGTTCAGAGAAAGTAGTCATTAAAGTTGTTTAGGTTTATGTCCCATCCTACATCCTCATATTACCAGGTTCTGACCACTAGACGGTGCTGTTCCTACTATTAGGTGATTTGTTAAAGGGAAAGTTCACCCAAATTACATATTGGTTTCCATACCCTGTAAGCAGTCTATGGAAAAGGTACGACAGCAACCTATGCTTTGGTTTTGTTTACTTGGCCACTGTAGCATTTGTGGCACACATCCTCTTTCCTGTGCTTTTTGAGGTGGAACGAGATACAGTAAATAATAATAATAATAATAATAATAATAATATGCCATTTAGCAGACGCTTTTATCCAAAGCGACTTAGTCATGCGTGCATACATTTTTTTTGTGTATGGGTGGTCCCGGGGATCGAACCCACTACCTTGGCGTTACAAGCGCCGTGCTCTACCAGCTGAGCTACAGAGGACCACAGACAGACAGACAGACAGAGAGACAGAGAGAGAGATGAGAGAGAGATGAGAGAGATGAGAGAGCGGTGTGGAGGAGGAGTGTGAGTATCGACACCCCAAGGCATCTGCCCCCAGAGAATGACTCAGCGGAACACATTATCGCACAGCATCTGTCCAGACAGACTGCCACACACAAACGAGCAACTTTTAACGTGTTCACACGTGAAATTGAAAAACTACAAGCAACTCTTATGGTCGTGCAATAAGATCAAGGTGGATGAATCATGTCTAGAACCAGCATATCATAAAAATCCAACTGCAATGTTAAACATGAACGACAAGCACTGCGTTCGGAGTCCTCTGAGCTCATAGGCATAGATTTAACGGGCGAGTTGAAAGTCCTTTTTAAAGGCTTTTAAACCTTATTCCCAAAGACAAAATGTCTACTGAAGGACATTTTTCCTGCTTTTAGAGAACCCATAAAGCTCTAGTCAAGTTACCTAAATGGGACCTACCGATGAACTCCTTTTGGGTTGCTGTTATATTTGCCCTTGCTCACCTCTGGCCATAGGTGTCTAACGGTACAACACGCGTTCAAACACACGCAGACTGTTTAGGCAGCAAACCCAACTGCTTTGTTGTGGGTTGCCCTGGCCTGTGTGTCGCCAGCGGGCCCTGCCTGGGCTTTTGTTTTGAAGTGGCACCTGAGTTCAGGGTCTCTCAGTGCCTTAACTATCAACCCATGACAGAACACACCCGGTGTAAAGCCCACAGGGTTAGTCTCCTGTTTACTGTTATGCAACCCCAGCCGTTAGACACGTCAGGGTACTGTGTGTCTGTGAGGGTGTAAATAGTAAATACACTAGTATACACCACCCTCCATTGCATTCCTACACTGTCTCGTCTCTTTCCGTCTCAGCCAGGGATAGTCAGTGATAACATGACATGGAGGGCTGTGTTCTGCTGTTGTGGATGAGTCGATGGAATGACTTGGGTTCCTGTCTGTGGCAGGCCCTCAGGAAAGGAGAGGTGACACATTCACCCATAGAAAGCTCTTTGACAATCAACACACGGGCAGACACACAGTTCTTTGACAACTTAATGGATACAAAGACACACAGAACAAACCAACTGTAGATCTGCAACAACAAACGTAATACACACACACAGACATGCATACACACACGCCCCTGCTGTGGATTATCTAACAGCACAGAGAGTGGTGGGGGTGTTGTTACGCCAGCATTGTCTGCTTCCCCAGACAGATCTCTGTTTAATCAACAGATAGTAGCCTAGCTTCTGTTTCCTCAACCCAAACTCTCACACCACACACACACTCTAGGGGGGTCAATCACAAGCTTACTTTGCTGGAGGTTTCAGCACTGACAAACTCCATGTCCACATCCCTATCGATTTCCAGCTTAGGGCCACTCTCCATGGAGGCTGAATAAATACTGCTGGACTTAACACCCTTTTCACAATATGGCCGTTAAGGTTTACCCAGAGGACAACCAATTGGAGGAGAGAGGGGTCGTCGTTAGGGGAGAGCTCAGTGAGAGAGGCCAGAGGAGTAAAATGTGTGTGTGTGTGTGTGTGTTATGGCTGTCCTGCGGTTTCTGTGGCTCTCAGTGGCCTCTACCTGCAGTTAAGGCACAGACACATCTATCCACAGTGTAGTTACATTATGGAAACCTAATTCACTCCGTTACCTAGAAGCTTGGCGATAAAGTGTGTGTGTGGCTTGTGATGGAAAAAGGCGAGACTGCACGGGGAATGACAAATTAATTCATGTGTGTCTGTATCTACAGTATGTGAGTGTGTGCTTCCAGTATAATGTATGGTATATTCATCACAGTTTACAACATGTGTGTATGCAAGCGAGTACTAAGTAGATGTGTACTCATTATCATGGGTGTGATGCCTGCCTATGGAGCCATGGGCTCATCGTGACAAAGTTTACCCAGAAAAACAGATCTAACCCAGTGGCACAGCAGTGCATACAGCAAACACCATCAGCTAGACCAACAGCTGTGTCTGAAAATAAACCACCCAGATGAAAAACAGCTCTGCAGGCCCAGTGATGGGCAGACTGATAGGCGGCACCAGGGAGCCATGTGGCGTGGCAAGGGGAAGCTCTGCTCCAGTTCTGTCAGTCTGACCGGGCTATCCGCTGGGTCCCTGTCCTCCAGGAGGATGGTGCTTTGTCCGTGGTGAGGGAGATACATATCATCTTCTCAGTCACTGTGACTGACTGCCTGCGTGCCTGATTGACTAAATGCCTGACTGTTCAAGACAGGCAAGAGAGGCTGCTCAGATCAACTGTAACAAGGTGAGAATCTCTTGGATGCTGCTTTCCGAGAAAACGATTCTTGTCCATTCGACAACATAGCTAGCTTCACATCTTCTCAAAAACGTGCCTTTTTACCTGAGTGTGAGAAAGGAGGGAGGAAGAGATGGAGAGGCAGAGGGAGACTGAGATAAAACAGCTTGTCGGTATTGCTGGAGGGAATAACATTACAAACCTGGGCATGTGAAGGTCGTGGTTGTCAAAGCTATGGAGGGCAGGCAGCAACACAGATAAAACAAAATCTACAGAGCAAAGAGAGACTTCTCCCCATTCGGACCAACTGTCAGGGATGAATATTTCACCAAAGGAGAGTGAGGCCCAGGTAACTGACTAAGATTGTGGGTAGGGAAGGGAACTTGGGAGAGATGTATAGGTTCAGTTCAGTGCCTCTAGCCCACATTAGAATACCAAGCAGCACAGACTCAAAGTTGCATAGACCTCCTGACTGGTCAATACCAACACAGAATCTCACTGACAATGATGTCGAGCTGTTAAAATGTCATTCTTCTTCTTAATGGTCAAGTTTAGCAATCCCTCCAGGATTTCACAGGGATTTTCTGTGATATTTGCAGGCAAAGATCCTTGATTTTGCTGCAGCAATTCTGCCATTTGCAATGATTTTGTCCAATTTGTGGTGAAAATGCGCTGACGAGGGAAAAGGTTTGTCGACGTGTGGCTTGATTGAACCATATTGTGCAGTGATTGGTTGAAATTGCGAGCCCTCTTTTTGTATTGCAGTGGTGGGTCCGTTTCTACGCTAAAATATTGCAATGATATGACTGTTTTTAATGCGTAAAAAGTGCAGTGATTGGTCAAATTTGCAAGCCCTTGCATAATATGCAGGGAATTGTTGATATTACAAAAGCATATGTGAGCGCAGAATCCTGGAGGGACTGGGTTAGGTTCTGGGTTAGGTTCTATGCCTAAGGGTACCTTCTGTTCTATGCAGAGCCTGACACAAGCGCTAAATATGATAGCTAGCATTGGAACCAACTTTAGCACTAATGCTAACAAGCCCGGCAACACAAGCTTTCACTGTTCATATTGGAACTGACAAAGTCTCTGCACAGAAGGGCCAGTAAATGTAAGCTCCCACACCTCTGCTAAAGCAAAATAGTCTTCATTCACAGCATTAATTCTCAGGAAGACTGGTTGGTCACCAAATGTTCTCCTCGTTTGTAATCAACCTCTGCTCTTCTTCTGACTGAGGGTACATTCAGAAAAGGGTCCATCTAGATGAATGACAAGGGGCAAACCACAACATGAAAGAACACCAATAGTGGAATGTCAAGGACAGATTCAAATCTAATGTGAGCGACGACTTCGGAACATCTCTTACTTCACAATAGTCTCTTTACATTAATGACCAGAGCAGTACAACTACTTTGATTTTTCTACAGCATTCTTAACACTTCTGCCTCGTGAAATTAACAAGACTACTTGAAAGGTTGTATTGACAATAAGTCCAGAGTTACTGAATACGAACAACACTAACTAATATTACCTACAGGTATCTAATATAGCTGTAACACATCTGACAGCTGAGCAGAGCTGACAGGGGTGTAATAAACCTGGGTGCTGATGTCTTGACTATTTCGTTTTCTGAGGCCTGAGGTTAACCAGTAGTCGAGGTTTATCTGTGAGGATCACAGACTAAAGCCTTCAGGAGAGATTAATCTCTCACGTCACCAGGCCTCAGATTTACTGCTGGCCTCCAACGCCACTCAAATCATGTAGCCTAGCAGTTAGAGCATTGGGCCAGTGACCTAAAGATTGCTGATTCAAATACCCGAGCCGACAAGGTGAAAAATCTGTCGATGTGCCCTTGAGCAAGGCACTTAACCCTAACCCCGCCGACACTGTAAAACATTTCACTGCACCTTTTTAAAAAATGTTATCGAAACCTTCCTGTTATGCACTGATTTTACTGTACTGAACATCTACGCAGTTATTACGTTTCTCAAATGAGAAATGGCTTGTACTGGCACCTTAGGGGAATTGTAGGCTAGGTTACAATCACAAGCTGCTAGCTGCGTTTACACGCTCATTGTACGCTCACGCTCAGTGGCTAGCAAAGCCATCAAATTTACATTAAATTTGAATCTCTAACTTCCCTTTATGTCAGCAAAAATAATGTCAGAAACAAGATGAATCTATAGTGTGTTTTCTGTACTGAAATACAGATAATTACCTAAAGCATACGGATGGAACCCCTGGAGTTTCTGTTGTCCAAGAAACAATTAAGATTGTCAGTGTTAAGAGGTCCATAAAGCCTCTTACCGAAAGTGCTTAAAAGCTTAATGTGGTTTTAAAGAATTTAAGCCACTTGTTTTTGAGAGGATTCAGCCAACACCATGAATTCTATTGAGGGTGATACCACAGCAAATTATGCAGATGTTGCCTAGTAACCAACTGGTAAAAGAGTCAAAACGCCTACCAGAGCCATCCACACATATACACACACATAAAAACACATCTGCAATGTTGTTTAGTGACACAAAGGCACTATTTCAGGATACCAGGAAGAGAGGAAGGAGATGGGAGTGAGTGCTGGGAACTCCATTAGAACACAGTGTAGTGGGGCAGAGCGGAACACTGTCACCATCTTTCCCCCGTACACTCACAAGCACTCACACAAAGGGTGTGCCCTGGTACAGCTGTTCCTCGAGGGTCTGGGGTAGACAGCTGTCCCCCCTTGAACAGAGGTAGCAGTGTTCCCAAAAAAGCCCAGCTCAGCACAGATAGAGAAAAGCATTCCATACGCTCTCAGCAGGACCCTGTCATACAGCCCAAACACAAGGCGCTGGAAACACCCCACACTGTCACAGCCAGCCAGAGTGAGCATGATGATGAGCTCCATGCACACACAAACACACGCACGTACACATGCAACCCACCCAAAACAAGCACACACTAATGAAGCCAGTCTACCAGTGGCCATCTTCCAGTACATATGGATTCCTCAGTGTAAACCCTAGCCTATTGACAAGCATTGACAGAGGTAGTCAGCGATGCTGTTCATACCCTGTGTTTGGAGAACATATGGAGTTTGAAGGCAGGGCCATAAATCTTCAAACAGAGGCCATCCTCTCCCCTCATCTGACCCTAAAACACCCGGACCCTAAACCCTGTCATACCCTGGCCCACACACAGCCTGAGCAGGTACATGGACTAGCTTATTGAGTTTCTGTGATGACCGTCACAGGTGGCTCTGAACTCTGACCTATGACCTTTCATCAGATGGGAGCGGTATGGTGTTGTGACTGTAAATGAGTGTTAACCTTTCTGACTCACCCAGACCCGAGGTGTAGATGGCCTTGACTGACTTCTTCATCTTGTACAGCACGCTGCGGTCCACATCCAGCGCCTGGAGGGAGGGAAGGAAAGAAAGAGGGAGGAGAAAAGGGGGAAGGAAGTCCAGTTATTGTCAGATCAAGATCACAATGAAAGCAATATGGCACACATGCCGTAGCATTCATTTTGCCTTGCCTATTAACATGTCTGAATCGTTTCCAAGGGTAATATTGGATGTGATAATGTCGTTTGAGGCACTTTGTCAGCTCTGGGCTACTTCTGTTTCCTAACGTTCTCTCTAGAGGATAGAGAGTTTCTCTCATCTTTGGCATTGGTAGCGGTTATCTTGCCACAAGCCATTGTGGACACAGGGGTGTCGGTGTGTGCCTACTATCTGTATGTGGGTGCACGTTTGTTTTTGTAGGTAGCAGGTGTGTTTGAAAGTGTATATGTGTGTGACTTTGGGTAACATCTGTGTATCTGTGTGTTTGTGTGTGTGTGTGTGTGTCTAAGGAGGAAGGGCAAAGCCTCCTGACTGCAGGAGATTCATTATTCAGGACGATGCTATAAATAGGCTCAACAGAATCCCAGTGTGGCGTAAGAGGGGAGAGAGAGGAGTGCAGGAGGCATCCATACAGACCAGATAGGTGGAGCCACTCCGTTATGGAGGTAGGTCAGGCTGATGAGGTCTCACACTACTAAGAAGCCTTTCCTATAAGATGTACACACACTCACAAAGCATACATATTCATGCACACACACACACTCATGCTAACGCGCTCACACACACACACAGACGCTAATTCACTTACAGTACACACATACTCTCTCTGACTCCAGCGGAGACAATGCACCACTGTACCAACCAACCAACGATTGGAGGGTCTCCGGGGGATTTGGGAAATTAGTTTTGTCCTTCACCAAGTAGATCCACCCGGCGCCACTCTGCCCTTGTTCCCAATATCACTGAATTCAACAGATCATCATATCCCTCCTCTTTGCCTCAGTCTGAATCTACTTTAGTGAAAACTAACCCAGGCACAGCAGCTCCATTCAGTTGCCACAGATAAACATACACAGTATTCCCCGTGCTACACTGCTAGCCATGAGAGAGAATAAGTAGGCCTAAATCAGCGTTATATTAAAAAAAGGCCCTGAGAAGTGCTCTGTGCTCTGTTTTTGTTGGTATTGAATTTCACGGAGTGGGCGAGAGCTGACAATGTACTTATCCACATTTATCAGGGGTGGCCTCTTGCTGACACAGGGAAGGCCACCTACATACAAAGTGTTGGAGACAAGGTGGGCGTAGGGATATCTAAATAGACTTCTTACCTACAGAGAAGATATAATAAAAAGAGAGGAATTGAGAATTAGAAGACAGTTGAGCACCCACGCTTATCGACCACGACCATAGACTAGTGGTCAAATATATGCTACAACTTGTTGAATCCTACAATTTAGGGGCGGTTCCCTTTTAGAAAGTGGAAAATAAGATGAAAACATGTCAGTGACTGGAATTCTGAAAACCGTTCCTCTTTCTAGTAATGTCAAACAAGGGCTGCCTCTGACCTTAACTTGACCTCTGAGATTGGACAATAGGAAGTAGTGCAGCAGCATTGCCCCGGGTTACGATGCCACTGGGCCTATTGTGTGAGACATTATTGACTTTCAATCCACATCCCACTTCTAGAAGTTTCCATCAAACCCGTTTTTTCAGGAGAGAAGAAAGCCATCTCTCATAAGAGCTCTTCAAATAGTCATTTTCATCCTGGCGCTGAAGTACCGTTTGCTCTGAAAGAGAGAAAAACAAACAACACAAAAACTAAAAACACTGTCTCATTAGCTGAACAGAATTACTCATCACAAGCGTTGACGCTAACGAGATCTCCACCTGGGTTCTCCCACTTAATCTTAGCTGCCTGCCCACCACTAGCTGAGAGTCACACAACACAAGCCTCCTAAGATTCTCCTAAGACAGCCTATAAGCATTTATCACACAACAGTCACTGCATGTGCTACAGCTGACTGATTTAGCCAGTGGCCAGCAATTCTTTGCAGCAATTGTAGCTAATTGATGTTGTCAGACAAACCTCCAAATGTCATCGATATAGATGGCGTTATCCTAACCACCCTTCCTAAGGTGTATTCTGCCTTGTTTTAATTTGGTGCCAAAAGTTTCCCATTCACCATTCTACTGTACAAATATGAGTCATGAGCCAGTCTAGCGTAAAATATGACTCACATAAACACAATTCTATTAGCTCCACAGAGACCATCTGGATTCATAGACCCAAACAAAGTCCAGACCCCACACATACTGAAACTCTGGTTTTCAACGACTCTGGAGGTACTGTTCAAAGCAAGCTATGAAACAAAGTGTAGGCCAAAATACAGATAAATCAATTCCTTTCTGGATCCAATGTTCAACAACGGGTTCCGCCTTTTAAAGAATAACCTGAGATGCAGGGTTGTAAAATGTTTTTGCGCCATCCAATTTCACCTTGGGCTCAAACACTCTGCACTCTCCTTCCAGCCGTGATTTATCTGCTTTTTTTAGTAGATATTTTACCTAACCTTGAGAGGATACTTCGTGATAATGCCCTAAAAGCATTTCTGCTGACATCATCCCTCCATAAGTATACAGCAACACATTGGATCTGAAAACCAGTCAGTATCTGCTGTAACCACCATTTGCCTCATGTAGCGTGACAAATCTCATTCTCATAGAGTTGATCAGGCTGTTGATTGTGGCCTGTGGAATGGTGTCCCACTCCTCTTCAATGGCTGTGCAAAGTTGTTGGACATTGGCGGGAACTGAAACACGCTGTCGTACAAGTCGATCCAGAGCATCCCAAACATGCTCAATGGGTGACATGTCTGGAGAGTATGCAGGCCATGGAAGAACTGGGCATTTTCAACTTCCAGGAATTGCGTACAGATCTTTGCAACATTGGGTCGTGCATTATCATGCTGAAACATGAGGTGATGGCGGTGGATGAATGGCACGACAATGGGCCTCAGGATCTCGTCACGGTATCTCTGTACATTCAAATTGCCATTGATAAAATGCAAATTGTGTTTGTTGTCCATAGCTTATGCCTGCCCACACCATAACCTCACCACCACCATGGGGCACTCTGTTCACAACGTGGACATCAACAAACCGCTTGTCCACATGACACCATACATGTGGTATGCGGTTGTGAGGCCAGTTGGACGTACTGCCAAATTCTTTAAAACAACATTGGAGGTGGATTTGGTAGAGAAATTAACATTCAGTTCTCTGGCAACAGCTCTGATGGACATTCCTGCAGTCAGCATGCCAATTGCATCATCCCTCAAAACTTGAGACATCTATGGCATTGTGTTGTGTGACAAAACTGCACATTTTAGAGTGGCCTTATATTGTCCCCAGCAGAAGTTGTACCTGTGTAATGATCATGCTGTTTAATCAGCTTCTTGATATACCACACCTGTCAGGTGGATGGATTATCTTGGCTAAGGAAACATGCTCACTAACAGGGATGTGAACAAATTTGTGCACAAAATTTGAGAGAAATTAGCTTTTTGTGCGTATGGCAAATTTCTGGGATCTTTTATTTCATCTCATGAAACATGGGACCAACACTTTACATGTTGCATTTATATTTTTGGTCAGTGTAATTTCACTAGCTATATACACCCAATCTCTCAATTTTGAAAGTAAGCTAACTAGCTAATTAAAACATAATTAGGTTCTGTCCTTACAACTTTACTTGAACTGTAGTTTTCACGTAGAGACACCTTGCAGTTTTGGAGACAGCTTCGCCTTTGGTAACATAAAGGCGATGCAGTAGTGTTAGTACTGGTAAAGCAGTGATTTACTCACTGAACTATATATATATTGAACTTAGCTACTTCATATTAGGGTTGGGCAGTATCCAGATTTTCATACAGTCATACCGTTTCTGTACCATACCGGGGTATATGGTATTACCAGAAGTGCACACAAGGGGCGCTATTGAATGGGATTGAATGTCTTTGCTGTAACCAAGAAGCTTGATCTTGACATCTAGCCACATAGCTAGCAAGTAAAAGCCGATTTATGGTCAATCCGTCGTCTGCAGTGGCCATACAGCATTTACTGCAATGTGGCCTCTGCAGAAATCAGAGCATTCATACTTCTTGCGCTTTGGGGAGCTGTCATACGCATCCAATAAATTAGTCTGCGCCACACCACTTGTAGTGATTCAGGGCTAATCTCTTTAGCCATCCAGCTAATTTCGAGCAACTGGCTAAACGAAAAGACCGTACCTCTTCTGAGATGTTAGAGTCCGTTTCCCGGTGCTTGACATAGGAGCTCAGCCAAGATAGCATGAAGTAAAAAGGCTGCACTGTTTTCCCACCTGCATCTCCATCCCGAATCTCCCCATTGTAGGCTAATTTAGCTGGGGGCATTTAGGCTATTGTTTATGTGTATTTCACACTATGTTTAGGTAAAAATCTGAGTATAATGCTTGTATGGATGTCAACCCCAAAACATGTTCATGTCATCGTCATCAATCAACTGCATTACAGTTAAAAACGACTTTGACTACCACCACCAATTTCTGTATGTTAGCAGCTTATACGAACGGGAGTTAGCATTTAGCAGTCACTTTTTCTAAACCTGAAACCGGACATCTTCTAAATGTTACACAGCGAAAAACAGCCAAATATATCCAAATCGTATTTTAGTAACCACATTGAGGGCCTGTTACAATACGTTAATCATGACAAATTTGACGAATATCCACTTTGTTAGATCAGATGTGTTGAATGTGCGCCAATCCG
This sequence comes from Coregonus clupeaformis, assembly GCF_020615455.1. Lineage (NCBI taxonomy): Eukaryota > Metazoa > Chordata > Actinopteri > Salmoniformes > Salmonidae > Coregonus > Coregonus clupeaformis. The sequence goes on from NC_059220.1 coordinate 37,583,965, forward strand.
GCGTCCTTCTATCCCCCACGGTCTGCGTTCCATTGACCTCTTTATCGCATCTATCCCCATCACCTCCCCGATCTCTTTCCAGGAGTTGAAACACATGTTTGTGTCTTTGAAATCCCTACACGAGGTATCATAAAGATGTATATTTTTTTTTCTGATAGCCTTTCGTCAAAGTTCTCCATGTTTCTGGTCAAATAAGTGAATTTGTGTTTATACAGGATGTACCACCTACACCTACCGGCAACCAATCATGTCAATGTGGAGCAATACGGAGCCCTCCGCAGTGTTCCAAAGGTGCCGCATTTATGTCACACCCTACGTACGGAGCCTCCGGATCGCATTGCAGGATCAAGCATAAAATCGGCTTTAAGCAAACCAAATGCATAGCTGGAGCCCTGAGCTGGATATAACTTATGACACATCAAAGACTTCTTCTAGTTATACTTAACTTATAAGCAGTGGCGTAGTCACTTTTAGATGATAGAAAACTGCTTTTGCTGGTGTGGGTGTTTAACTACTGCTGCGAAAAAAAAGGAACATCATCTCCAAGCATCCCCAAGACCGCGCTATAAATCACTCTGTAGCTCCATGTTCCCCAGATCCAGTATTTTATCACTTCTGCCAAATAAACTGAGTCTGAACACACATAACTTCCACAGGAGTCAGTCAGTGGGGTCTTAGCTTTGCCCTGTAGCTGCAATATCAAAGTGTTGATTGATTAAAGCCATAGCCATGGCTGGCAGAGGTAAGCAATCAACCCAACCAGGGCTCTAGAGTGCGACCATTTTACTCGCATATTCGCCTAAATATTTTGCTGTGTGACCTGGAATTTTTATTTAGGAGCACCAGTGCTCTATCTTTATGACCTCAAATATTTTTTGTTCTCCTCCTACATTTCTTTGTGTGAGCCAACATTTTTCTACTTAGGCGCGTGCTCCTTGTAAAAAAAGGTCAGCGTAGAGCCCTGACAGCAGGGGAGCCCCATAAGAGAAATAATTATACAGGCCCCTAAAACAACTTGCGAAGTCTGGCAGTTGAAAATGTGCCGACTAAGTGGCTGTGGTGCGATGGGTTCAGATCCAGCAGACTACTAAGCGCAGCTGTCCTCTCTGGCAAGTTGGTTGTCGGCTTTCTGGATAGGTACAAGCCAAATGGACAGACGATTTAGAACGTAGTGAGAACATGCTGCTTCTGGCTTTTGCCACGTTTTCACTGAAGGCAGCAATTTGTTAGAGATAAAGGCACTCTTTCAAACCTACAGGGATGTACTGTATTTCACTCTTGCTTTCTAAGAAGATAATACCTACCTAGATCACCCACAAAGATAAGAGGCTTTGAGAGGAGCAACAGTGCCTTGCAGAAGTATTCATCCCCCTTGGCGTTTTTCCTATTTTGTTGCATTACAACCTGTAATTTAAATTGATTTTTATTTGGATTTCATGTAATAGACATACAGAAATTAGTCCAAATTGGTGAAGTGAAATGAAAAAAATAACTTGTTTCAAAGAATTCTAAAAAATAAATAACAGAAAAGTGGTGCGTGCATATGTATTTACCCCCTTTGCTATGAAGCCCCTAAATAAGATCTGGTGCAACCAATTACCTTCAGAAGTCACATAATTAGTTAAATAAAGTCCACCTGTGTGCAATCTAAGTGTCACATGATCTCAGTATATATATACACCTGTTCTGAAAGGCCCCAGAGTCTGCAACACCACTAAGCAAGCGGCACCATGAAGACCAAGGAGCTCTCCAAACAGGTCAGGGATAAAGTTGTGGAGAAGTACAGATCAGGATTGGGTTATAAAAAAATATCAGAAACTTTGAACATCCCACAGAGCACCATTACATCCATTATTTAAAAAAATTGAAAGAATATGGCACCACAACAATGGGGATGGTGTTCGCCAAAAGGCATGTGGGAGACTCCCCAAACATACGGAAGAAGGTACTCTGGTCAGATGAGACTAAAATTGAGCTTTTTGGTCATCAAGGAAAACACTAAGTCTGATTCAAACCCAACACCTCTCATCACCCCGAGAACACCATCCCCACAGTGAAGCATGGTGGTGCAGCATTATGCTGTGGGGATGTTTTTCCATCACCAGGGACTGGGAAACTGGTCAGAATTGAAGGAATGATAGATGGCGCTAAATACAGGGAAATTCTTGAGGGAAATTACATTTTATTTATCACATGCGCCGAATATAACAGGTGTAGACCTTACCATGAAATACTTACAAGCCCTTAACCATGAGTGCAGTTAAGAAAATAAGTAAATAAATAAACTAAAGTACCGGTACCAAGTCATTGTGAGGGGGTACAGGTTACTCGAGGTAATATGTACATGTAGGTAGGGGTAAAGTGACTATTCATAGATAATAAACAGCGAGTAGCAACAGTGTAAGAATAGTCCGTGTAGCCATTTGCTTAATTGTTCAGCAGTCTTATTGCTTGGGGGTAGACGCTGTTAAGGATAATTTTTTTGGTACCCTTCCCCAGATCTGTGCCTCGACAAATTCCTGTCTCAAAGCTCTACGGACAATTCCTTCGACCTCTGCTTGGTTTTTGCTCTGGCATGCACTGTCAACTGTGGGACCTTATATACACAGGTGTGTGTGCCTTTCCAAATCATGTCCAATCAATTGAATTTACCACAGGTGGACTCCAATCAAGGATGATCAATGGAAACAGGATGCACCGGAGCTCAATTTCGAGTCTCATGGCAAAGGGTCTGAATACTTATGTAAATAAGGTATTTCAGTTTTTATTTTTAATAAATGTGCAAACATTTCTAAAAATCTGTTTTTGCTTTGTCATTATGGGGTATTGTTTGTAGATTGATGAGGATTTTTATTTATTTTATCCATTTTAGAATAAGGCTGTAACGTAACAAAATGCAGCAAAAGTCAAGGGGTCTGAATACTTTCCGAATGCACTGTATATGCTCCTAAAAACCAATGAGGAGATGGGAGAGGCGGAACTTGCATAGCCTCAATTGTAAAAAATAGAACACATTTCTATTTTAGCGCCTAGCTACGCAGACTTCCGCAAACAGTTGATGAAAACATTGAATAACATTTATGTGTAGATGTATTTTGCAATGCGAGCAGTGTGGTCAGCCAGCATCATGCCTCAGTAGACACTTTCAATCTGGAGAGTGTTCTGTCAGGAAACTGGGCGAGTGCACAGGGACAGACGGAGTCATAAACCAAGCCCAGCTGAACACGACAACACAACCCTCAATCACTCTCACACATTCACTCTCCCTTGCTCAGAGGCATTTATCCTCACTGAGGCATTCACCATTCCAAGCGCTGAAAAAATGTCTTGCCCAGGCCACTCTTTTGTATGTCTTGCTGTTTGAAGCAGACGTTTTTAAAATTAGAGGCTTGTAACCAAAAGAGTAGAGAACAAGAGGGGATTTCCATCACTGGCCACTGCGCCATAGTATGATAAGACAATGCTGGGCCTTGTTACACCCCACCCAGCCTGAATGGATTGGGCTTATGTCAGAATCTGTTCCAAGAGAAAACATTAAAAATGCAAACTCAGCACATTTCGCAGATGATAAACAAAGTATTTTTTGAGGATGAAGATTTCAGTTCCTCTGCTGGTACCGACGATGACCTTGCTTGAGTTGAGTAGATAAGAGTCAAATAATGAGTCTTAATGCATGACATCAGGCACCATCTGGCTCTCTCCAATCTGGAGACTAACACCATTGAGCCTGTAGGGTACATCCCAGGACACAGAGAGGGTTAAGGTTTCAAAGCTCCTCATCAATTCCGATAGATTCACTCTAAATTTACAATGCATCATCATCAGGAAACAACCGGCCCGGAGTCAAATGACAAAACAGGGCAGGCTACAGCATCAAGATGTTGCAAGCCATGTTATTTCACAGAGAGAGTTGCGTATAGAAATATGTTTTTATAATGTCTTAAGAGAGAGCAATAATATATTTCTGAATGAATTCACCAGTCTAACCAGAAATATTGGCCATTGTAAAAGAAACTGAGCCAATGGACATAAATTGGGTTCTCACTAGTGGGTTTATTACGTCACGATTAGCCTAACACTTGTTGAACAAATGGAAAATCCTTGTATGATCTACTTGGCTTTAAGATAACAGGAAAAGATGGACACAGATCTTATTTTAAGGCTTTACAAGTAAACCCATTTCCCCAAACCACACTAACATCCTCTCTGGCTGCGCTACCATGCCACTTCCCTCCTGGCTGTCAGTGTCACCGCCATAACCGGAGAAAAACGCCAATTCCTGCCAGCCAGATATTAACTGACCAACACAGGCCCCCACATCTACTGTCTGGGCCTGGTTTAGCTCAGAGCTGGGAAGGTGAGGCAAGGCCTCATACCTAAACCACTTGCCCTACAATATCCAAGGTCTCCCAAACAAAAACATGGAGGGAAATTAGCTGGGGAGGGTCATTTATATTTCATAAGCTTTTCATAGTGCATCCATTGTTCAGTCTCTTCGTGGGTTTGGTGTATATTTCAATGCCCCTTTCTTCTTCTGCTGTTTGTGAAAATGAGGGAGGAAAATTCTTGGAATAACAAGTGATATTTAAAAATTCATGTGTATTCTTAGGCTATGATATCATCACATTGGCTAGAGACAGTTTTGTTTTGTAATCAGAAAAGAGCCTCTGTCAAGGCTCAAACTGAATCCTTCCGCCAATCAGAGAATTGAAGCCAATGACACATTTTCAGAATGTCATTTTACTACTCAGTTTCTAAACCCAGAGGCGCAACATCGCCAGACTTCCGGCAACGCTTGCGAAAGAGACCAAACAGACCAGGCCGGGGTTTGAGAAGTTAATGAGAAAAATAAAAAAATATTACTTACTTGTTAATTTTCTCAAATCTCAAAAGGTACAACCTACATTTGAGCCAACATCTTAAGTAGTTGAATATGTTATTACTCCAACCTTATGTCAGTTTGTCACTTTCATGTTTTCATTTTCGTCGAAAACAACTTTATATCGAAGGACTGCCTTTGATTTGACGGCCTGCACATGTGCAGTTCGGCACAAGACGACCATTAGACCCGATTATATGTTTCTGCGCATGAGATTAAATAGCCAACGTCACCATGACATTGCCTACAAGAGTGATCGGGGATTTCTATTGGAGAAGCAATTTCTGCCTACCATACTGTACTGTCTTTGGCTTTACTCACGTGTGTTCTGGCTCTGGCCCAACCCATCGGTCTCTGGGACCAATCAGACGATCTAAGAATGTATTTCCATTCTAGGAATCATAGGGGAGTAACTCAGATCCAGACTCATCGTGGAGAAGAAACTAACGTCCGTGGGTGTGGCATAGCATTTGGCCGAAACAATGAGTTTGGGTAGCCAGGCAAACGCGTTTTCTGTCCACAGCTGATTCCAAGGCCATCGTAAGGCCAGAGGAGTTGGAACTGGGCAAGAAGAGTAAAAAGAGCAGATGTTTTGGTCAATAAGGGACATGAGAAAGATATGTTGACAATCTAGGACAATATGCTCTTCCTCCTAGACAGGAAGAGACTAATCAAAATGCCAGGATTAGATTAGTTACACAGAATAAAAGGCATTCCTGGATGATTGCATATTGTGTGGTGTCAGGGACAACCCTGACTAATTTTTTTGGAACTATTTGATGACTGTACGTCTAGCAGCTGGGACCCCACCACGACACACTCCCACCCAGAGAAAACAAAGCAGTTGTGTGGGGTCGGCACTTTTTTAACCCACACAGCCAGCTCTCCTAGTCTGGCCTCAGACTAGTCGGTCAACCTCGCCGCCACACCTTCTTTGAACTGCTGAAGATCATGGGAGGGAGTAGGGAGGGACACCCACAAAACACGTCTGGTTCCCGTCTGGTGTCAATTTATTACACGTCACCGACTCCCCTCCCCCAAAGCTGGAGTCATACGAGGAAACAGTCTGACACAAATTGGGACAGTGCCAAGAAAGGAGGCAGTCTGGGGTAATTATCTAATTCATTGGGGGTAGGAGGGGGGGGAGGGCTTGATTCTAATCCAAGTTTTATAGGAGGCACCAGATGTTATAGTTAAAGCAAACAAACACCCCGAAAAAGGGGGGAAAAAAGCCGGCTGGGCCTAGGCAGCAGTGTTTCTGCCATAGGGTTTACTTTACACTACCCTGGTCTGTGTGAAAGAAGAGAAATCCTGTATGCCATGGGAGAGACTTGGCGCACAGTGCTCCAACACTCATTTTACTACTGTGTTCAAGCCTCCCCCTTCTGACGGTGGCAGTAAAAGTACACACTAGAGTGTCACTCCTGGAAGTCTTCACAGAAGATATTGGCTACCTCTTAGCTCTTGCTGTAAGTCATATTTCAGAAAAATGGAGCAAGACTGGGGAGGTGAGGAATTAAATGAGGCAGAGAGAGGTCTGGGTAATGATGTCTCTATGTGCAGCCATGACCGTGGGGAGTAGGCTGCCACTGCAGAGCCCATTACTGTAACTGCTGAGGTGGACAAACCTCCTCCTCTCTAATGGTGCCCTCTTTGAATGGGCCTCATCTGCCACGTCAGACCGACCAATTGGCATCATAGCAGGGGTCCAGTCACTCAATGGCAAGCCGGCAGCTACTCTAGTTACCTTGGATGCGAACACGCAATTGCATGCACGTACACTCAAATACAGATGCATTTGAGCGAGCACACACAAAACCCTGATACACACAAGAGCACAATGGTAAGACACGCCTGCACACACAGCTTTCTCCATTAAGTGTAGTCAACCACACAGTAACGGTCAGTAGGAGCCCCCATGCTCTGGTAGGCAGCTGACACAGAGCATGTTATAAAGCAGTAGACACGTGGCACAGGGTGAACAGCACTCTCTCTCAGCCTCCCCGTCGAGAGGAGGAGAAACAGAAGTGGGAAAGCTGCAACTCATTAAAAAACATATGACCGCACAGGCACACACATATCCCCCTTATATACAGTGCCTTCGGAAAGTATTCAGACCCCTTGACATTTTCCACATTTCGTAACAGCCTTATTCTAAAATGGATTAAATACAAAAAATCCTCAGCAATCTACACACAATACCCCATAATGTACCCCATAATGACAAAGCGAAAACAGGTTTTTAGAATTTTTTGCAAATGTATTAACAATAAAAAAAAGAAGAAATACCTTATTTACATAAGTATTCAGACCCTTTGCTATGAGACTCGAAATTGAGCTCAGGTGCATCCTGTTTCCATTGCTCATCCTTGAGATGTTTCTACAACTTCATTGGAGTCCACCTGTGGTAAATTCAATTGATTGGACATGATTTGGAAAGGCACACACCTGTCTATATAAAGGTCCCACAGTTGACAGTGCATGTCAGAGCAAAAACCAAGTCGAAGGAATTGTCCGTAGAGAACTGAGAGAGGATTGTGTCGAGGCACAGATCTGAGGAAGGGTACCAAAACATTTCTGCAGCATTAAGGTCCCCAAGAACACAGTGGCCTCCATCATTCTTAAATGGAAGAAGTTTGGAACCACCAAGACTCTTGCTAGAGCTGGCTGCCCGGACAAACTGAGCAATCAGGGGAGAAGGACCTTAGTCAGGGAGGTGACCAAGAACCTGATGGTCAATCTGACAGAGCTCTAGAGGTCCTCTGTGGAGATGGGAGAACCTTCCAGAAGGAAAACCATCTCCGCAGCACTCCACCAATCAGGCCTTTATGGTAGAGTGGCCAGACGGAAGCCACTCCTCAGTAAAAAGGCACATGATAGCCTGTTTGGAGTTTGCCAAAAAGCACCTAAAGACTCTCAGACCATGAGAAACAAGATTCTCTGGTCTGACGAAACCAAGATTGAACTCTTTGGCCTGAATGCCAAACGTCACATCTGGAGGAAACCTGGTACCATCCCTACGGCGAAGCATGGTGGTGGCAGCATCATGCTGTGGGGATGTTTTTCAGCGGCAGGGACTGGAAGACTAGTCAGGATCGAGGGAAAGATGAACGGAGCAAAGTACAGAGAGATCCTTGATGAAAACCTGCTCCAGAGCCCTCAGGACCTCAAGGTTCACCTTCCAACAGGACAACGACTCTAAGCACACAGCCAAGACAATGCAGGAGTGGCTTCGAGACAAGTCTCTGAATGTCCTTGAGTGGCCCAGCCAGAGCCTGGACTTGAACCCGATCTAACATCTCTGGAGAGACCTGAAAATAGCTGTGCAGCAATGGTCCCCATCCAACCGGACAGAGCTTGAGAGGATCTGCAGAGAAGAATGGGAGAAACTCCCCAAATACAGGTGTGCCAAGCTTGTAGAGTCATACCCAAGAAGACTCGAGGCTGTAATCGCTGCCAAAGGTACTTCAACAAAGTAAGATGAGGAGGAAAAAACGATTTAATCCATTTTAGAATAAGGCTGTAACGTACCAAAATGTGGAAAATGTCAAAGGGTCTGAATACTTTCCGAATGCACTGTAGGTTCATGGCTGAAGTGCGTAGTTAAGAGCGCGTGAGAGCAGGCAGGAGACTAAAGGAGCTGCCTTGTGGTAAAGCTATTCAGAGCTCTAGAGAATAAGACTGATGTCATTTAACAATTGAAACGCACAGCAGACGAGTCGGGCCAGAAAACATGTGTGTGCATGAGAAGAGTACTGAGCAAAGGAAACAGCACAGCCTACTTCCATATCAATTTTTCTGTGTGCTTTACTGCCTCAGTTCTATGCACTCACAGTATGTGATTTGAGTGAGAAATAAAAGGAAAAAACCCTTTCAAGCGCTTCATTCACAACTTTGAGCAATTTGGAGCAACTAAGTAAATATTTGAATAGGCCCGTGAACCATTAAGGGAACTACTAACAAGCCATGGTTCCAGTGTTTGGCAGAGAACAGTAATGCATGCAGCTAGCCTGGGGGACTGTGGAAAAGTCAGTCGGCTCAAAGAGTCAGTGTCTTCACTGGGCATATTATGTTCACTGGGCATATTATGTTCGCTGGGAATGTTTAAAGAGCCATGCAGAGGAAGGTTAGCAAAAAGAAGGGAGAACACAGCCCTCTCTCTCTCTCTCTACCGGTGTCACAAGACCAGCCCCTGCAGCTTCTGACCAGTGAGTGAGTCTCAAGTACACACACACACCTCTCTGAAGGCCACTCCATTACACAGCAAAACAGGAGTCTGATGTTAAGCAGGATTCATGTGCAGTACCTGCTACTTTAAACACAACATAGAAGAAAAAGAAACACAGGACAACACACAAAATGGTAAACTGAGAACAAGTGTACCAGCTTACATTGACAACCTGGTAAATATGTAAAACTTACTGCCAGACTCACACTTATTTCAAAACTAACTCAAAGGTGTTTGGTGCTTTACTACTCCTTAGTGAAAACTGTAAAAACTACTAAAGGGGGCACCCTTGGACCTGAACAGTCACCACCTGCCAGCAATAATACTCACACTTTGGTGAGGACATAAACTGAGGTACTAAAACCGTCAAAGAAAACAAACCCTAGTTTGAAATAGAAAGCCAGCCAGTGCCGAACCTCTGGTGTAGCTAGCTACCTCATGTCAATCTAGGCTACATCAATGGATGGCTCCATTTGTGTCTGGAGAAACCACTTGCCATCCGACTGACCCTCTGCCCTTCAATTGACCACTTCAAAAGACATATACCCTTCCTTTGTGTTCATTGGGGGTTTATTGTGTTATCTAGACACTTTCGAACATATGAGGTCCAAAATTCCCCATCGCAAATTGGCTTTCTCAACCATCGTCAACAAACTTTCAAGGGTCTAGTCTGAGCAGATTCTCACAGGTTATAATGCACTTGGGGTTTGGGTGCAAGATGATTCTCAGCTTTCATGAGCCACCACTGCCTGTGAACACTGGACAAGATGGGGCATGCCTCAAAAGCATAGGGATTTGGGCTTTTTCAACACGTGGTGGCTATTTGAGACCGTGTGAGAACTGTCCATCTCAACACTACAGACTCACAGGGACCGATTGAAAATATATACTACTGATGTGCTTGTAGATTGAGGTGACTGAGCAGTGGGGGCAAGTGGGACTTTTCCTCAGCCCTCAATGATTGGTCATTGATAGAGCGCTCAGAAGATGAAAAGGTCAAATAAAGACAAACAGGGAGCGTCGCCAAACCCCAATGGTGCAGTACACTTTTACTTAATCACACATAGACCATTAGCTGTAAGTGTGACACAGTGACCCGCATCCACTCTCAGTGGGCATGTTCTGGTAGGCAGTACAATGAGTAACTGTTAAACTGGAAATTCAGGATTCGATGATGCCCTGTCTGAGTATACCAAGTGACAATGCAAATATCAAGCTTTGAAGGAAAAGAGAGCTTTAACTACCTAGGGGAATCAGGAAAGAGACCCGACAGCACACTTTTTGGGAGTCTGTTTGACTTTTAACAGAGTATTTAACAAAGTCTATAAATTAGCAGGGGACTGATAAACTCAGCTTGAGGGAGGGGCGGGTAAATTAGGACCAAATGTGTCTTGCAAAAAAAACAATCCAGTGAACGTAAACAGTTTCTGGTCTGCTCGCATCTACCAATGTGTAGGCACCATGGTGGAAACTTAGCAATGCCAAAGGCAAAGTGTCATAGTTACATTCAAGGAGCATATGAGGAGGCTTGATAGACAAGGAGTAAGACCATGCGTTCACCTAGAAAAGATCAACTGGTCATTCTGGAAAACATATTGTACAGTGTGCTGTGGAAGGGATGCTATGAAGAGGAATGCAAGATCCTTGTATGAAGCTCCTTTTAAGTTTTTCAGGACTTACTTTTAAGGATTCTCATCCCACTTAAGTCCTGTCTCTAGGAGTACCAAGTCAACATGAAGAGAGGTACCGCAACAGAATCACGTTAGGCAGAGGCATAATAAATTCAGCTGTGTTAAAAAATAGAGTTCTTTGAGATGCACGAACAGTTGAAATCTCTCAGCACATTTCTGTAGTTTTTTTCAGCTCTACAATATGTGGAGAGAATGGGTGCACTGTCCATTTCCCAACAATCTAGGGAGACAGATTTGCTTGAGAAATGGAACTAGTCAGTCAGAGGACCGACATTCAGGAAACTAGAATATCAGCCACATGAGGACAGAGGATATCAAAGATATCATAGCCTGACAAGGATGACTTAGATCATTTCTAAAACAGAGTTCCTTTAAGAGTCTTTAAATCTATATTTTGTTGATTAATGTAGAACATCTGTTGAAAAGGGGCATAATTGCTAAGAGCACTTCCAATCATGTAAAAAACAACATAACCTAAATCTAGCCATTTATGACTACTTAAGACATTTGGCTTTCTTGATGGCTTACTTAGATCCAGCTTCACAGAACCTAATAAAAGCTCTCGAGGGTGAACACATCTGAAAGCCCGTCCTCCATGAGCCCACTGCAGTTTTCTTAAGTGAAAGCGACAACCCAGCAACACAATTACAAGGATTCCTAAGGAAACTGCATGTGCAGAGGGCACGGCAACAAATCAATGAGGGAGTTCATTAATGAAGAGGCACGGCCTGTCAGAGAACAATGGCCTTAAAAAGGAGCTGTCCTTGGCAATCTTTGACAGGCCCCCTGACAGAGGGCCTCCACACTTCCATGTAACCCCACTCCCAACAAAGGCCAGTGCACTCCTGACCCCCCTACCCAATCAATGCCCACACACCACCGAGATTTGCTTGCAGTATTGTATCCCAACAGCCTAGGCTCACCAGTTGGGAGGACAGCCTCAAAAGATTATTGGGTCAGTACCGTGACCCCCCCCTTTCCACTGTTTAGCCCCATGGGGAGGATTTCTCATCTGTAGGAAAGCCCAAGAGAGAGAGCCTGAGACTCAGTGATAACAGGGAGCCTGCTGCCTCTGGCTCCAGCTGTATGAGATACCTCACACTTCTAACACACGCCATGGAGGAAACACGCTGGGTACTCTTGGGGTGGAAAAGATGACTTTTCATAGTTTCCGATTGTGTGATACCACATGGCATTTCTGCCTATTTGCTAAACAAACAGATTGAAGTGAAGCTGTAGAAAAAACATTGCCTCAAGCCTTAAAGGTCTCATTTTTTAAAACAAAGACCAAGTTGAAGAATGAAGAGACACAAAAAACACTTACACAGCTTTCAATGACCGAATAGAACAACGTTAACAGACTTGAAGTCTTCGGGTACAGCACTAAGCTAGTTAGCATTGGCTCGCGAAACTACCTCCAACTTCCTTCATACTGGACGCAGAGACATACAATTTTTATCCACAAGTTCATCTGATCCAAAAGTTAATCTGACATTTCAATTACAGTAAGTATGATAAGCTCCTTAAGAGGGATATGCAGGCCAAGGTGGCTGGCAGTCTGGGTAGCTCACTAGGCAAACGTCCTCCTGTGTTGTCCCTAAGGCAATTACTCATGGATCGTCTCTGCATGCATGCTTAATCCTTGTGTCTGAGGCCTTGTTAAAACTTTCCTCCATGCCACCTGTTCTGCCCCACAGCTGCTCGTTCCAGTCCAGCCTGGCTGGCTGTTCCCGTGGACAATGCCTGGAATGGCCACAAGAATCTCTGAGTAGATGAGGCTACGTCTTCCACTGGCCCGGGAACACAACCACAACACATGAAGGGTTGTCGGACACACCATCACGCTGCTTATCTAGAGGGAACAGGGTTGTAGGCTCCATGAGAAAACCTATTACTCTTTGTCTGTAGATACGGTCAGGGGCATATTGCTGTTAAGCCTTCAGATTACACACCTCTCAGCAGAGTGGAGCAGCCTGGTGTGGCTGGACGCTAGAGTATTGATATAATCTTTTATAAAGGATATCAGTTGCATCCATTTCTCCGTACTCAAAGAGGAACCGCAATTCAGAACAACTGGAGAGGGGTTTGAAAAGTGTGCTGAAAAGGATGATTGAAGGCCAAGAAGAGTCCTTTTTGCATCATTCCTTTCATGAGACAATGCAGCTAGCCTTGGCAGTCACCCTCACTGCATCCGCTATTCCCCCTGCTTTCCAAAATCTTTGGGAATTCAATTAGAAACCACTTGAGTATGGAGCGGAGACCACTTCCTCATTGTTAACCAGGAACATAGAATTTACTCAATACAGAGTCTGGCTGGTGCAAACAGTTGCCCCAGATTCCAGGAACAACACTGTCATTCCCCTAATACTTCCCAATAATCTCCATACAGAACAATGCAGTTGGACAACATGCATCACCAGCACATTGCTGGAATACCAACGTGATGAACTCAGAGTTGTGCCGAGATAAAATAGCCAGAGGGTTCAGGAATGTATGTACAGGACAACAACAAAAATGTCCATGCAAAATGCTGGTTATAAATATCCATGATTCAACTGAGAAAAATGAGCAGCATGGATGGGGGGGAGAGACAGTCAATGAACCTGGTCCACCATTGGTCCCCCTATTGTCGACTCGTGTGGCCTGCTGCCATGCTCAGAGTCCAGGAATGTTTCTCTGTGAAAGGAAGGCCCGTGTGTGCACCGTGGGTGCTATCAGAACACATGAAATATCATCCAATTTACAGGCCAACACAAAGGATAGGCGCCGTTTATGCAACACGGTGTGGGTTTCACACTGATGTGCTAACCCACATGTACCTTTGAGTAGGAAACTGCAGTTTGTTTGGAACCCATAATCAGAGGTGACATGGCTGTCAGCTGAAGTTCCATAAAACCAAAATAACTAGAAGTCATATCTAAGAACTAGATAACTCACCTGCTGTTCAACGCTGATATTCAGTAAGACCAGCAATTTAGTTCTTGAGTCAGAGGCTTCGCTCACGTTGTGAGTGAGGCCAAAAGCAAATCCTCTCTGCCAGTGCCTCTAGTCTACTGTACAAATGCTCCTGTCTTGAACCCCTGCCATAGCAGTTAAATGGGAGCGTAATTGAACAACAGCCATTAGTGAAGGGAACATTAACTTATCAGAAAAATCTCTCCTTCTGACACAGATCTGGAGGTATGATAAATCAGAGCCAGGGGCAAAGACAAGACTGGGGCTTAACTGCTCCAAATAACTAACTAAGAGTGTCTGACATTCTTAGCCTCAAGTGGGAGGGAGTTTGACATCTTTTCAGTTCTTCGTAAGGCATACAAGTGATGGTATATTTTGACTCTGAATACATTAGAGTGAGTGCCATTTGACCTGAGCACTTAGTCCACACTAATGGGTGCCGATGACGAGGATGTCGATTAAGGCAGCCCCCCGCACCTCTCTGATTCAGAGGGGTTGGGTTAAATGCGGAAGACACATTTCGGTTGAATGCATTCAGTTGTACAACTGACTGGGTATCCCCCTTTCCCTTTCCCTAATGTTCTGTGAATGGCATTGCCTCTTTCAAAACACAGTGTGCATTTCTCTTGAACTCTGAGCAAAGTAACATCTGCACAGTCAGAGACTTGCTTGCTCAAAATGAGAACGTATGTGATCATCAGACTAATATAAACCAAGGCTCTTGTAAAAAAAGCTCAGCGGGTAAAACAAAGGCATGGAGGAGTTGCCTTGTTTTACAGCAACCCAGGGGGGGTTAATGACACAAGGCACAAACATCCTCTTAGTTGACAAACCGTTTTTTATAGTTGTGGTTTTAAGAACACGGTAATCCGAGTAGCACTTCTAGTGGCTCCTCCTCTGCTGGACACATTAAGCCAATTTATTTGGGGATGATCGACAAAGCTTTTACAGCCGCAAGCCTAATTAACGTTCCGTCCACTGTAATTGGTTTATCACGCAACAGACAAGGTCCCATTAAGCTCTGTGAGTTGTATAGTGTCTCATAGATAGAGTATCTCCCTCTGTGCAACACTGTGGGGATAGAGGGCTCATCTGAACAGACCCCATCAATGCCATCAGTCCAGTTTGAGGGATGTGAAGAGTGAGGCAGTATGACAAGCAATAAGGCAATTATAAAAACTGGAATGACAACGGTTGTTCTATATATTGCGAAAGATCTGCTGCACAGTCGACATTTTTCATTGCTGAAATACAGACTTGAGTAGGCTAGATGTGTTCAGCTACCGCTACATTCAGACAGTCCTCAACTGTCACTTCAAGGACAAAAATGGAGACACTAGCACTTTTATAGCAAGCCACAATTCTTTATGGTCACAGAATCAGCACAGTGCTGGGAATCCAAAACAGCCCTATCAGATATCCTTGGTGCACTCTATAAACAGGGATGTAGCCTAATGCCCATGTGAAATAAAACAGTGGGTCTTTATTGTTTCGTCATCAACAAGGAGCGAGGAATAGAGAACCAAAAGGCACTGGGGTCTTTCTTTGTTGTCTATTTACCTCATTTAATAGGAAGTTGCTTCTCTGATTGACAGTGCCAGTGTCCACTGATAGACATGACAATGAATATTAGGCCTACTTCCCATACACAAAACAAGAAAAAAAAAACTTGTGACCTTTCACCTGCTTAAATCAAATGGATTAATCAAATACGGTTTGCATTTGTTCATAGCTCCTTAATAACACTACTAGAACAATAAGAAGAAAAATCTGTAGAGATTACACTGTCGTGTTCAAAAGCACTGCTGCGGGCCAAGGCACCTTTTGACTGCATTTCTGATTCCAGGCAGCCGTCTGGACACAATGTGTGTTCGAAAAATATACCTCACCATACATCCATGTCTTCATCACTGGAAAATATAAACGGTTGAGATTGATATCATTTCAAAGCATACAAAACAGTTTGTTTAGCATGAACCTATTGTCCCTCCTTCAGCATTTCCTCCCTGAAATAACTACATATACTGAACAAAAATATAAAACACAACATGCAACAATTTCAAACATTTTACTGCGTTACAGTTCCTATAAGGAAATCAGTCAATTGAAATAAATAAATGAGTCCCTAATCTATGGATTTCACTCCTCAGCACCCCTCCTTCTCCCCCCTCAGACGATCCAGCAGGTGAAGAAGCCAGATGTGGAGGTCCTGGGCTGGAGTGTGCCCAAAATTTGAGAGAAATAGGCTTTTTGTGCGTATGGAACATTTCTGGGATCTTTTATTTCAGCTCATGAAACATGGGACCAACACTATACATGTTGCATTTATATTTTTGTTCAGTATACATCTTTACATGCATGATAATGGAGGAAGATTAGCTGCACACCTTTCATGCAAACAATGGCAATACAACAGGTTTGGGGACATGATCAAGGGCTTAGGTGGGTCTCCTCACGCACAACCAAGAATGGAGCAGGCATATTTCAAACATTTTGCTGGGTCTCAAATGCTGGTCACTTATGTAACTTCAGAAATGGATGACATTAGCTATTGTTGCCTTTTGAACAATGGCTATGTGATTAGTAATATGTGGAAGTGGCGCATATGCAGTCTGTGGTGCGAAGCTTCCCATGTGGGAAATGCTATTTATATCATTTGACAGGGCGAGGCTCAGAGCTCTCAGTTGGCTGTATAGAGATGGGTGGTGTTGGTGGGTTTTCATAGAACAAAGCAGAAGTGTCCTTTCTGATAACGACCTGCAAGTTTGATTAAGCTTCCCCATCTAATAAACCAAAGTAAAATAGTATTTCGGGCGTAGCCTAACAATGCAACATAAATACTTAATTTTTGAGACAGGTGCCACATTCATTGCAAAGCTCTATTCCTCAATATACATTACATTGTAAAAACAAAAAAACATGTAGAGTCTTTGTTTGCATGATATAATTTTCCACTGTGCTGTCCATGTTTCCCTGGGAAAATTGTTATTATTTTACGTTAATTTGTCATTAGGGGCAAGCGATTCGTTTTGAACTCGTTGATTGTAAACTAATGGCTAAAGGCGGCGTCCCCAAGTAAACAAAGAGGCTAATTCCCATTACGCAGTTCTATTATCCAACAACTATTTGGCTTTTATTCTCTTATGCACATAATAGCAACAATAGAGAAGCTGTGTAAAATCAATGACGATTAGTAGCCTAATTGGAGAAGATACGTTTCCACTTTCCTCTGTGTGAGAGCAATGCAGGACAAATGGAGCTAGTAGCCTGCTTGATGAAAACGCCCAACCATTCACAAAATAGCCTACTGTGATGACAACATCTTGCCAGTTACTTTAGGGTACGTTTATAACCGACCAACGTAATACAACTAGGTTGAAGTTATGCATTAGCTATAACCCCCGTCGTGTCCAGTGACGCTACCGAATGAGGACCTTGAAGTAGCCTATAGGCTTCTACATTCACCGAACAACTCACCTCCTCCAAAGCAGTAACGGTATTCCTACAGTGGGACATTCTAGTGGTGAAGTTTGAAGCCGTTGGCGCTTTATAATCTTCATTTGTCTCCGCCACGAACTCCGAAACTGTAATTTGGTCCGGCATTCTTTATCCTTTTAGAAAATATATTGTATTCCTGTTAAACTTCAAGGATTTAATTCGAATTTGAGAAAAGTTTACAATAGAAAAGTCTGATAAAATGCTCTCAAGTTAACCATTGCTGTGTGCTATTCCCTTGTTCGCGCTCGCGCAGTCACAGCACAACCTCACTGCAACAATGTTGCACGCTTCTAACTCAGTTGCTACTGCAGCCTTTTCGATTCGATGGCTCGCGGTCACTGTTCTAAAATGTATCCTTTCCCGTCAATTTGGCGGGTACTCGACTTCCAGGGAAATCCAAAAAGAGCTTCTAGGCTTTTCTCTTCTGGTGGTGCCCTCTGTCTTCCAAACCTCAGATAAAGCCTGTGAACTTCTTTCCTATCCTTGGAAACAACAAGGCGTTTCAATGAAAGTGCAGAAATTGACAAAGGTGAAGGAGGGATTCAATGGATGTGCACTATCCAATGGAGAACACCAGCTGGCAAATATAACCCAATCAGAGTCGAAGGAAGGCGTGGTCTCTGTCATCATTACAGCGGTATTCTGAGAGGTTTTTAAAATTGATTAAAACTGACTGGAAAATAGAAATAGTACTGAATCTGTTCATTATTATGTTTCCATTCATTGTAAGATAAAACTAAATCAGAATAATCTTTATATTAATTAATACACATATTAAATTACAGTTAAAAAGTTAACTTGTTGTTTGGAAAAGGGGATACCTAGCCAGTTGCACAACTGAACATACTTCAATATCTTAAAAAGGCTATAAAATGAAAGCTTGTGGAAAACAAATAATTATTAGCAACAGCTTGACTTTCAACGTACTATTATTCTATGGTGCATTTGCATTTGCAAAAGAGTTAGTCTCATAGAGATAGACATTTCCATTGAGGGCGTCCACCATTTTAAAGTTGTCAACTGGGTGTGGATTCCTATGAGTTGGGAGCAATCAGCCGGTTGGACGTACTGCCAAATTCTCTAAAACGATGTTGGAGGCGGCACATGGTAAAGAAATGAACATTCCATTCTCTGGCAACAGCTTTGGTGGACATTCCTGCAGTCAGCATGCCAATTGCACACTCTTTTATTTCAGCTCATGAAACATGGAACCAACACTTTACATGTTGCGTTTATTTTTTGTTCAGTGTAAATACGTACTTTGTATGTTTGGGGAAATCATGATCTCTTTGAATACAGTGTTGAATACAGAAAATGCATATTTGAGTCTTTATCACAAGAGTCTCCTTTTGACAATGCTATATCAAACAATCCTTTGGAGACTTGCATTTCAAACCCTTATCTTCAGATGAGCAGGTGGCTGTGTTGTGCTGTGTAGAACTGGTTGTCATGCATGGCATCCGTCATGGCAGCCTCTGTCAGTTATTCATATTAATGTAGTTCTCTAGATTATTGCCTGTTTGTCGTGAGAAAATAGTCCACTCAAAAAGATGTCTATTCCCCTCTCGTTTCATTATTATTTTATTGTAGAATGTGTATCAGAATGTATGATAACACCAATCTGTTGCTTCCTTCCTTGTAGGGCTCCGGAGAGCAGGTTGACTTCAACTTTGTAATGTCAGCCCTAATCCTGATGGACTTCTTCTGTCATTTCAGTAGGCCTAATTCACCAAGAGCAAAACAGAAAGAGATAGGTAGGTAGAAGGATTGAGAGAGATGTAGAGAGAAGGAAAGAGAGCTAGACAGACAGGCAGACCTCAGGACTTTACCTAAGTTTCCTATGACACGATGATCACTTCCAGTTCACTTCCTCATCATGTTCCCTGCCTCCTCTCTGTGTCCACCTTTGGTTATGGAGGGAAGCCGGGCATTGGAATCAATGCAAGAAACATTAATTTACTAATGTGACACTGACAAGGAGTTTCTACTATCTCGATGCTAGCGTTACACCCTGCTGCATCGCAACAAAAGACTAATTAAAATGATAATTAGAAGAGGACTATTATCTCTATATCTCTACAAGAAGAGCATACACCAATTATAACTAGTGGCATTAGCACTGCCATGATACAGTGAGCAGAGTATTCTCATGGGAGAAAACATTGACAGGTTTTTATGAGGAACAGCCAGAAATAGATATGAAAGTTTCATATTCTACCCCAAACATTGTTGAGTATTAAAAAAACATCTCCATCATTATACATTGAGGTGTTTTGAATAGTCTCTCCTACACTGTAGTTTTGGGGGGAGCTTGAAGGACTGATTCACTCAGCTCCCTAACGCTTGTGTTTTTCCTGGGCTTTGTGATGGAGAATCTGCTGACGTTCCCTGTTTCATTCAACCTCGGCGGGACCGCCACCGTTTATAAGTAGAGACCCAGCGGCAGGCTGGAACCCTGGGCAGCCTTTAAATCACAACACTGGGCTGCGTTCAGCACAATCCCAATGAACATCTGCTACCCAGAGTTACAGAGGCCAAAGGTAGCCACACTCCCCCTTGATTATTAACATTCTTTCACATAGTCACTCTCTGGGATATGGTTGAAAGGATCATCATTCACTCTGCTCTGTATAGGCCAGGGGTTTTCTTGACCACATCACCTCACCGGGAAACTCTGGGCCCTAGATTACTTTCAATCCCTGTGTAGGCCCATCGAAAGTTTGAAAATGAAACTCAAGGACAGACTTTTCTTCTAGCCAACATATAATGTATATAGTCTTTGATTAAAACCAGTATCAATATTGTGAAGCCTCAATGTTTTGTTGTTGTCTTTTACAGCCAAGTTTTTGCCAATGCTCATGAAGAGCTTCCAAATCAGAAGCTGTCAGTCTGCCTAATAAACCTAACACAAGCTTGTTTATTAGTCGGTGGGCATCCTCGTTATGGATCTGAGGTGAATCAAAATACAGGCGCTCTGAATATCAAATCGGAAAGCCAACTCTGTTTGTAATAGCAGATATCCATGTATGACAAAGGTATTGGCACTGCTGGAGGAGAGTTTCTTTGAAATTTGAATTTCAAATGTGCACACGTTCAACAATCCCTTGATTCTACATTTCATTTGACATCATAGTGTATACCAAACTGCTTTCTTATTTCAAAATAAGGTAAGGAATAGTGGCATAGCTATAACATGACATCATACTGCAGTATAGAGATACACAATTCACATGTACAGTGGCTTGCGAAAGTATTCACCCCCCTTGGCATTTTTCCTATTTTGTTGCTTTACAACCTGGAATTAAAATGGATTTTGGGGGGGGGTTGTATCATTTGATTTACACAACATGCCTACCACTTTGAAGATGCAACATATTTTTTCTTGTAACACAAAGAAGAAATAAGACAAAAAAACAGAAAACTTGAGCGTGCATAACTATTCACCCCCCCAAAGTCAATACTTTGTAGAGACACTTGGGGTATGTCTCAATAAGCTTGGCACATCTAGCCACTGGGATTTTTGCCCATTCTTCAAGGCAAAACTGCTCCAGCTCCTTCAAGTTGGATGGGTTCTGCTGGTGTACAGCAATCTTTAAGTCATACCACAGATTCTCAATTGGATTGAGGTCTGGGCTTTGACTAGGCCATTCCAAGACATTTAAATGTCTTGATGAGAGGTGTTGGGTTTGCGCCAGACATAGCGTTTTCCTTGATGGCCAAAAAGCTCAATTTTTGTCTCATCTGACCATAGTACCTTCTTCCATATGTTTGGGGAGTCTCCCACATGCCTTTTGGTGAACACCAAACATGTTTGCTTATTTGTTACTTTAAGCAATGGCTTTTTTCTGGCAACTCTTCCATAAAGCCCAGCTCTGTGGAGTGTACAGTTTAAAGTGGTCCTATGGACAGATACTCCAATATCCGCTGTGGAGCTTTGCAACTCCTTCAGGGTTATCTTTGGTCTCTTTGTTGCCTCTCTGATTAATGCCCTCCTTGCCTGGTCCGTGAGTTTTGGTGGGCGGCCCTCTTTTGGCAGGTTTGTTGTGGTGCCATATTCTTTCAATTTTTTTATAATGGATTTAATGGTGCTCCGTGGGATGTTCTAAGTTCCGGATATTCCTGCTTAAGCCAGTACATGTCCAGGCCCGTCTGAAGTTTGCTAGAGTGCATTTGGATGATCCAGAAGAGGATTGGGAGAATGTCATATGGTCAGATGAAACCAAAATAGAACTTTTTGGTAAAAACTCAACTCGTTGTGTTTGGAGGACAAAGAATGCTGAGTTGCATCCAAAGAACACCATACCTACTGTGAAGCATGGGGGTGGAAACATCATGCTTTGGGGCTGTTTTTCTGCAAAGGGACCAGGACGACCGATCCGTGTAAAGAAAAGAATGAATGGGGCCATGTATTGTGAGATTTTGAGTGAAAACCTCCTTCCATCAGCAAGGGTATTGAAGATGAAACGTGGCTGGGTCTTTCAGCATGACAATGATCCCAAACACACCGCCCGGGCAACGAAGGAGTGGCTTCGTAAGAAGCATTTCAAGGTCCTGGAGTGGCCTAGCCAGTCTCCAGATCTCAACCCCATAGAAAATCTTTGGAGGGAGTTGAAAGTCCGTGTTGCCCAGCGACAGCCCCAAAACATCACTGCCCTAGAGGAGATCTGCATGGAGGAATGGGCCAAAATACCAGCAACAGTGTGTGAAAACCTTGTGAAGACTTACAGAAAACGTTTGACCTGTGTCATTGCCAACAAAGGGTATATAACAAAGTATTGAGAAACTTTTGTTATTGACCAAATACTTATTTTCATTTGCAAATAAATTCATAAAAAATCCTACAATGTGATTTTCTGGAAAAAAAAATCTTGTTTTGTCTGTCATAGTTGACGTGTACCTATGATAAAAATTACAGGCCTCTCTCATCTTTTTAAGTGGGAGAACATGCACAATTGGTGGCTGACTAAATACTTTTTTCCCCCACTGTATATACTGAGATCATGTGACAGATCATGTGACACTTAGATTGCACACAGGTGGACTTTATTTAACTAATTATGTGACTTCTGAAGGTAATTGGTTGCACCAGATCTTATTTAGGGGCTTCATAGCAAAGGGGGTGAATACATATTCACGCACCACTTTTCTGTTATTTATTTTTTAGAATTTTTTGAAACAAGTTATTTTTTTCATTTCACTTCACCAATTTGGACTATTTTGTGTATGTCCATTACATGAAATCCAAATAAAAATCCACTTAAATTACAGGTTGTAATGCAACAAAATAGGAAAAACGCCAAGGGGGATGAATACTTTTGCAAGGCACAGAAACCAGGATCCAAAGACAGCTGCAGACTTACAGAACAATAACCAAAAGCAGACGTAATTCTTTATTAAAGGTTTCTTGGCAAGAATGTTCATGATTACCATTGTGTCCTAAATTGAAAAGGCAGACCCATAGGGTGGGGTTCTGGTACACTCTGTCTTCTGATTCTGGTCAGAGAAAGCCCACACATCCAAAGTAGTTTTATTGACTTGGCACTTCATTGTTATGGGAAACTAACATCATGCCAAAGCAATGATCTAGATGGTTGTAATATTACTTTTTCCTCATTCCACTGCCAGGGCTTCATTCATACCCAGGATTGTGTAACTAACAGGTGAAAGAACCACACAAATCATATTCCACTTTCAAATTGAACGTTAACAAGTTGATTTTCAAGTAAAGAATATAACATTACGGTATGTGCTCTCATTTTGTACATTATCTCTTGTGCATTAACATGAAGAGGGTATGATTGCCACAATAAATGAGAATGCCTAGCTACTCTGAAAGTGTGTGACAGATATATTATATATGTTGCTTTGTGGGCAGGCTTGCTAGACAAATGGACAAAATGTATGCATGAATTGACTGGGCTCTCTGTCTGTTCAAGGTCATAGGACAATGGAACTATACTGAGGGAAATGGAAGAGGGGGGTAGTTCTTTGTAAAAAATAAATAAAACAACTATTCTGAAAACCACTGTAATCTTAGAGGAAACCTATTTTTAACCCAACTGTACTTTCTCTTACTTTCCCTCCACCTCTGCACTCCACAAATAGTCTCTCTGTGGTGCGAACGCCTTGCAGAGAGAAGATGGCGGTATAAGCAGGCTGGTTCGACAGTGAGCTCTATTTTAATAACTCACAGATGGTGGTGCCTGAAATGTGATGTCATCGGGTCATCATTATGAAATACTTAGCACCTTTCACTCTTTCCTGCTAGCTTCTTCAACAGACCAGCTTGCATCTTCATACTCAGAACTTACTTATTAATCCCCATACCTCTTCTTATCATTGTCAATATTGTTATTACACTAACTGTGACTATAAGTGAATAAACATCAATTGATGATGTATTTTGTAATAAGAGTTAATAAAGATCCACAATCTTCAGGCTGGATTTTAATGTGTCCCCTATCAATTGTGTGGTTGTAAAAAGGTTACAACATCTCTGATCTAGTATTATCTCTGCCTGTTTGTCACATTGATCCGACACTGACTGCATTGCTTTCCTCAACTCAATGTAGGATTAACTGCTTAATGTCAATTAGGACAAAGGTCAGCTTTGATTACAGCTTACCTAATCAATAGGAAATCAGTTTGCGAGTAAAATATAAAAGTGTTTCTTGCACTCTCTCCGAAGCTAATTACAATTCCTGAGGACTCAGTTTGTTGCATGTTATGATCGATGATGTAATTTACATGTGTTATACTTCTCCTTACAAAAATGTATGTTTTATAAGGGAGTCCAGAGATGATATGTAAATCTATCATAAATTATCTTACATTGGTACCACTTCTAAAGAGTGTAGTGACTTGATTCATCTTTTATTTGACAGCTTTTGTCAATTTTAACCTCTAGGCCAGGGTTTCCCAAACTCGGTCTTCGGGACCCCAAGGGGTGCATGTTTTGGTTTTTGCACTAGCACTACACAGCTGATTCAAATAATCAACTAATCATCATGCTTTGATCATTTGAATAAGCTGTACAGTGTTAGGGCAAAAACCAAATGCACCCCTTGGGGTCCCGAGGACAGAGTTTGGGAAACGCTGCAAGTCTAGGCCTAATTCCGTGCACTTGTGTGTGTAAAAATGAAAGCTTCTGAACGACGACTCTCAGTCTCACTTAACCTTGAAAACATCAAGGACATCAAGCCATTGGATTCCTTAATTGATTTACTGCTTAAAACCACATTATTGAAAGCCATGAAAGCCATCTCTAAGACCTGAACATCAGGAAGTGTGCAATAGACTATCAATGACATCATCCTGGGGTAATGTCTAAATGGTATAGTCATTATGATTTCCCAGAGGATTCATTCCCACAAGCCCAGGCATGTAGGGTGTCTCTGACAGGGAACATGTCAACCCTCCTCATCATCTCTTTGTCTCCTAGTTACATACCCCACCCCCACACTTCAACACCTCCTAACCCCCACCCAGGGAATCCTCTCACTCACAACCCTGGAATGCAATCAACTAAGTAGCACCTGTTCATTAGCTACAGCACACTACACAATATGGCTCAGTAACACATTCGATATAGTGACATACACTGAGTATACAAAACATTAGAAACACCTTCCTAATATTGAATTGTTGTGTATTGTTAGATATTACTGCGCTGTTGGAGCTAGGAACACAAGCATTTCGCTACACCCGCAATAACATCTGCTAAATATGTGTATGCAACCAATACAATTTTATTTTATTTGAAAAAGCCAGCTGCGTTGCAGTTCTTGACACAAACTGGTGCGCCTGGCACCTACTACCATACCCCGTTCAAAGGCACTTAAATCTTTTGTATTGCCCATTCACCCTCTGAATGGCACACATACACAATCCATGTCTCAATTGTGTCAAGGCTTAAAAATCCTTCTTTAACCTGTCTCCCCTTCATTTGCACTGATTGAAGTGGATTTAACAAGTGACATCAATAAGGGATCATAGCTTTCACCTGGATTTCACCTTTCACCTGGTTCTTAATATTTTGTATACTCTGTAGTATACTGGTAGTATATTTGGTATACTGGTAGAATTTCAGCAATAGATTTGATAATTGTAACGCTTCTGAAATGCTGATAGTATAATACACCGAATTATCAAGCTGAAAAGGATTCATATAACTTTGTGTATGCCTCTGAACCGTGAGTTGCTGTTCCTTTATGGTTGTAAAACACAAACGACAAGTCATTTATTTGTCATTTACACATTTATGGAAATGTCGTAAATAATTATTTGATGATTCACAAACTTTTTGTCTCGCATGGTAACACCTTGGAAACCAATCTTTCATTGCGATGTTGCATTTCATAAGCTGCAACTCAATATTCATGACAGCGAGACCACTATCTTCATGAGATTAATAAAGGGAGGCGGAAGGAGCTGGAAGGTACAGTACTTCCGATGTCTCCCCATATACACTGTAAGTCCATTTGTTGTCATTTGGATGGGGGTTGCTTTTACTCACTGGAAGTGACAAATGTCATATATCAGAGAAGACAGGCAGTGGTGACAGACAGACATTGTGCCAGAACATAGAACATTCTAGTCTGCTCATATAGCAAAGAATGCAATACAGGACATGGCTCCATCCCACTCTCAATATCATACCCAGTGTGAGCATATGCTGTACTACAGTAGAAGTACACCATGGGTCCCAGAGGGGCAGACCTTTTCAATATGCTCTTAGCTGGCTGACATGCAGCCAATTGCAGAAATGGATAAGACTTTGGGGAGGACTATCGGGCTACAACCACAGCTGCCGACTCCATTCACCTTAATTGAATGCAATCCTGGGTAACCGTTTGTGAGCAGATTGCTTTGTAAGCTTGGACTGAATCAGCTTAACAACTATAAACCCATATCAGAACACTGACAGTTCTGTGAACTCCCTAAGTTGTAACCTGTCATAGTGAAATTCCCATAATGCCCCACTACTACCACTACTAAAGCAGAGGAAGACAGATTGATTCGAACTGGGATGCATTTGAATTGGTGTATAAAAGAAGGGATCCGCTGAGATGGATGGATGTGAAAGATGAAAGTGTATCTCTGGGGCACGTTGTTCATTCATTTGAGTCAGAGGACAGTGGTGGTCCTGCTGGGTAATGCTTCAAATAGCCTTTAGCAACAATCCTCCCACCACTATATTGTCTGAGGATGCTAACCCAGCATATGAACTGAAAGTGTTAGTAGAATCCTCAGTGGAGATTTCAGAGACGTAAACAGGTGAGTTCAGTCAGACATTTTAGACTGAGGGGTTCAGAGTGTGGGTAAAGGAAAGCCCTTATGCTCAGGAACGTTGATGAAAAAATATGATTGCCTCTATGGATGTGTTAGTCACGAAAAAGCATGTCCTCAATGATTGATAATGTGTGACAGGGTTGGCACCTCCCTCTTGGAGAGTGAGAAGATTAGATATAGTAGCCCTCTCAACATTGGAGAAAATGTTTTGCAGAATACCATAGATATTACCATGGATATTAGATACCATAGATATTAGCTGAAATATGCCAATGTATTAAAGAAAAAAGTGAAAAAGAGTGGTATTTTAGCACCCTCTAGATATAGCAACAGAACACAGCCGCCTGCATTACCAACCCTGTTCTTTATCAGGCTATAGCATTAATTAAAGGGGTAACACACAAGGAGGCAAGATAAGGAAGATCCAGTATGATAAGCCACAGTAGTATTGGAATATTGATCCCATTGTAAGTCACCTTGAATAAAAAAGTATTGCGCTGTCGTTTTATCCTAGTATGTTTATCTAACTGCAGGCTTTCATTAACAGTCCTGGCTACCCAGCCATACACACATTTTGTTATTTAGATGGTGACTTTTATTTTGTAGTAAGGACTCTTAAAACCTGCAGAACTCTCACAAAAACAATTCAAAAAAGTCAGCAGGAGATGCTACTTTGAGTAACTAAGGGCAATACTGGTGATTTAAGGGAAGGTAAGGTGCATTCCTGAATTTGAGTCTGCTCACACACATTCACTCCCCTCCCTCCCAGTCTGCATGTATTGTGAGCCCACTCTGCAGTGCTTGCTAGTGGTAAAGTTGTTGCTGCTGTGGTCATTATCTCCACTCCTACCCAGGGGTATCAGGATAATGAGGACATGCTTTCTGGGGTGGTTGGCTTGGTTTGACACATTCTCTTCTTCCCATTCCTCCAGGGCATGAATACAGATTCACACATGGCGGCAACAGCACCTGCAATGCAATGAGTCTGAGAATATGCTGCTCCTCTGCTGTGGCAAGGAGAGAAATGGCTTCCAGGAAAAGCGAGATTACAGCACAGGCGGCCGTGGTACTTTACAGTTTCTCGATTGCTAAGACACATTTCTTGAAAGCTGCTCTCCTTTTCTCTTAACTGTGAACACAAAACCCAATTTTCAAGCTACATTCACAAAACCTCAGACTCTTCTTGCAAAACCAAACTTTCACCTCAAAACAGTTCAATCTGTGCTCAAAACTGAACTATGTTGTCAAATCGTGCCCTGAGTCAATCAAAATAAAAAACACTACTGAACAGTCACTAAACACTACGTAGAAAAATAGAAAACACAATGCTCAGGACATGAAGCTGGAGAAATAAATGTTTATTGTTCACTGTAGGCTAAATGCATGTTGCAAAACAAAAAAAAACTGTGCATTTAGCACTTGTACAAAAAGACAAAACTGAAATCTTGTGCATTTACATGTAGCACTTGTAAAAACAAACAGAAATCTTATGCGTTTGCCACTTGTGTACAGTAAGCCCATGTAAAAATAAAGTACAAAAATATACAAATAAGTGCATTACTCAGCCACAGCATCATGTCTCCGTACTGGGTCAGGCCACAGGACTTCATCCACATCACAGGCCACATTTTGTCTGGCCAGGCAACAGGGGAAAAAAACCCTGGCATGCCGTATCCAGGCTTGGCATGCCTCCACACCTATGTCACCACAGGCAAGTCCCATGGCTTGCAGGAGATTTACCCTGGTGTAAGGTTGGCGTTCATATACCTTCCACCGCCATGAGGAGAAGAATTCCTCAATGGGGTTTAGGAAAGGGGAGTACGGTGGAAGGCAAAGATTGATAAAACCTTGGTTCATATTGTACCACTCTCTAACCTGGAGGGCTCTGTGAAAACTCACATTGTCCCAAACAACAACATAGATGGGATGCTCATCCTGCTGCCCTAACAAAGCATCTCGCATGTGATTGAGGAAAATGAGGAGCTGGTGAGTGTTGTAGGGCCCCAGGTTGGCATGATGGTGGACAACCCCATGATTGCCGATGGCAGCACATAAAGTGACATTGCCACCACGCTGCACAGGAACACCAACAATGGCCCGATGGCCAATCACATTACGGCCTCTCCTTCTCCTTTTGGTGAGAATAAACCCAGCTTCATCCATGTAGATGTATTGATGGGGTCTTTCCATTGCATCCAGTTGAAAAACCCTCTGTAGAAATATATATAGTTTTGTATGTGATATGGAAAAAGTGATTTAGGCCACTACAGTAAATCACTACTTAGAGTAATCAACATTGAATGTGTCTGGATATATGCCAACCTGTACATACTGGAATCTTTGCTCTTTGACTGTCTGAGTTGCGATCAAAGGGCACTCTGTATAGCTGTTTCATGCGCAGTCTGTTGCGCTTGAGGACACGATCAACAGTAGAGAGGCTGACACTGTTGATAACCTCAAAATGTAAATGGTCCTCAATGATCTTCTGCTGAATTTCGCTCAGTTTAATGGCATTGTTCTCACGGACCATATCAACAATTAGGGTCTCTTGGTGTGGGGAGAACATACCTGTCCTCCCACCCCCATGTGGCAGTCTTTCAATTCTACAAAAAGAGAACATGGAGTTACAAAAAATATACATGGAATACTAGGCCTACAAACAGTTAGACCAACCCTCCATTACAATACTACAGTACATTGGTACAGTGATGTACTGAAACATATATTTACTTACAGTATACTGTGGTACAGTATATAGTATGTCATACAGTAATTGCTGTCAACATTTACATACTGTACTATAATGTCAAAAAAAGGTAATTACCTGTTCTCTTCTCTAAATCTTCGGATTATGGTGGACACAGTGAATCTACTGATGTTTGGTTGTACCCTTTGTCCAGCCTCCCTCATGCTCATACCATGGACAAGAACATGGTCAATCACAGTAGCTCTGATTTCATCAGATATTACTGTTCTTTGTCTTCGCTGACCACCTCGACCTCCTCTCACACAAACTCTTCCTCTCAGACTTCTATCCATTGTAGGGCCTCACAAACCAGTGCTCTCTGAACTGGCTTACTGTATATGTTCCCTCACATCATTAGCCACAAGTGTGATCAATTTTGAGTTGTTGTGTTCAAGTGGTGACACCTGAGCTCTAATTGTGTTTGACTTTTGTCACCTGTGCTCACCATTATGCAGCACGGGTGCATCACAATGAAAATGTGTTGGCAAGTTATGTCTAAACAGGTGAAAAGTGCTTATGGTTTTGCCAAAAGAGTGATTGATTCAATCAGTGGGTTCAGGCAACTGAGCATTTGGTTCAGACAATAGGGTTTAGTGTTTTAGCAATTGAGAAAAACTGTAATTGGGGAGGATGGGCTCTTAGTAATGGCTGGAACGGAGTAAATGGAATGCTATCGAACACATCAAACACTCACTCCATTCCAGTCATTATTATGAGCCGTCCTCCCCTCAGCAGCCTCATGTGGCGTACAGGCATTTGTTTTGTTATTGAATTAACGGGGCCATTTCTAGGGTGAAAGAGGGAGGGAGACAGAGAGAGAGAGAGAGAGAGAGAGAGAGAGAGAGAGAGGGAGAGAGAGGGAGAGAGAGAGAGAGAGAGGGAGAGGGACACGAAGTCAGGCTCAAGGAAAGTGAATGCTGACTGTCCCTCCCTTCTGCCTACTGTGGCAGCTAAGAAACAAAGAGCTAAAAGGAGTTCATTTTTCCTTCACAAAAATAGATGGCGGTGTATGCACTTAACCAATCTCTTTTTAAATGTGCTGTCGGTGTGGGAAAATCACAGCTCTGTCTCTAGCCTGGGCCAGTGTGGGGCTGATTTGGATTTTGTGGTATCTTCTCCCCTGCCTCTGGTTGTCAAACGCCACAATGAGCTCAACACACTGAGTCCCAATACCAAAGCTGATACTACACTCTATATTACAAGGCAAGCAGACTATATTTGCCATCTATTATTTCATAGAGTTACGTTGGAATCGATATTTGGACACACAGCGTGTTTTCATCTCTTAGATAACCAGAGTGGCCTCAATGTAATCTGGGACTTGCGGAGAACAATACCTAATTGATTGGACGACGTCACCCTGATGAGGCACCTAATTGGCTCCCGCAGGTCAGACAAAATAGCCTATCAAATGTTTGTATTAAAGTGCTCCTCCTGAAGAAGAAATCCCCCGGAGATGAAAGGACCATTAGAGTGATCAGACAGTGCTTGCTCAGTAGAAAAACACTGAGTGTACAAAACATTAGGAACAGCCTCCTAATATTGAGTTGCACCCCCTTTTGCCCTCAGAACAGCCTCAATTAGTCGGGGCATGGACTCTACAAGGTGACGAAAGGGTACAACAGGGATGCTGGCTCATGTTGACTCCAATGCTTCCCAGAGTTGTGTCAAGTTGGCTGGATGTCCTTTGGGTGGTGGACCATTCTTGATACACATGGGAAACAGCTGAGTGTGAAAAACCCAGCAGCATTGCAGTTCTTGACACACTCAAACAGGTGCGCCTGGCACCGACTACCGTACCCTGCACTTAAATATTTTGTCTTGCTCATTCCCCCTCTGAATGGTACACATACACAATCCATGTCTCAATTGTCTCAAGGCTTAAAAATCCTTCTTTAACCTGTCTCCTCCCCTTCATCTACACGGATTGAAGTGGACTTAACAAGCGACATCAATAAGGGATCATAGCTTCCACCTGGATTCATCTGGTCAGTCTATGTCATGGAAGGAGCAGGTGTCCTTAATGTTTTGTACACTCAGTGTACGCAGACATTGTTAGTGGAAAATGGGAGGATGAAGGATGGATGATGGGGGAAGAGCAAATGATCATACTATAACATGATTTTCAGACATGAGGAGTTGCAGACAGACGCAAAATTAACAACATGTCCATCTCTGTGGCATAGTCCTGTTCTATTCTGAGACCTGGTACAGTGAGTGACCTCTGGCCGACATTTCCTGTCTCATCCCTAAAAAAAAAGTTTCCCTGGAGAGGACGGGTTGGCCTGGAAACCCCTCTCTTCTTTTTTTCTCACTCTCTTTTTCATTCTTTCTTTACTATGTAAGGATGCGAGCTGAATGACCCTGTCCTTCATTTTAGGGTCAGTGGAGGCACTGTGTAACAGATGTAATTCACAACGAATGAAGAAATGTATTTGGGCATTCTTCTTTATAGTAATAGTAGAATTAGGGTTAGGTCTATTATTGAGTAGGAACTTTCTAAAAGCCATTCATCACTTGGACATGTACTTCTCTGGCCTTTAAAGCTCTCACAGGACTCTCCTCTCTCACCACACACTCAAACTATAGGCCCCTGGGTGCGTTGTTTAAAAAGACAGGATGCCGCATTGATGAAGGTTTGTGTTGTGGAGCTTGGGGGAAGTTGCCATGGTGATGCCAACTCAAGGAACCTGGTCTCTGTGTGTCTCTCTGTGTTGCAGGATATAATTGGCAGCCAGTGTTCTCAAGATAGAACCATATAAAACGACAACAGAATGGGCAGTAATAATGAATGCAATGAAATGTGTTCTCTCCCTCTCTTACACACACATACACTCTCTCCCTCCGTGTGTGAGGTGACTATGTCATGAAGACATCTCTTAATGAATGTTTCATTGTGATTATGAAAGGCCTGTAGTGCATAGAGGGCATTTAGAAGCAGATGTCGGCATCTGGAATAGGAAACAAGATGGAATCCAAGACACTTAAATGAGTCAAAAATACTTTACACCCAGATTAACCCAGAGGATTTAAATGAGAATGTGAAAATGTGAGATGGGGTGTTGAAAAATTATATCTCCTTGCACAAATCAACAATTTATATTCAGAACACAACGGCTGCGTTTAAACAGGCAGCCCAATTGTACCTTAGTACTTTCATATCTTCCTGTTGACACCTCAACACTAATACAATTCAGCATGTTTTATTAAGTCAATATACAGTACATCAAAGTATGCCCACCCTCGTCGTACTTGGTAATGCCATGAGAGAGGTTAGATGTAGGCTAGAAATGATAGACTTGACTCTACATTCTACTGATACACTTCTCTCAGACCTGCAGTGAACCTCATAGATAGACCCTGATGGCTAAATCATTTAGTAATCTCTCCCTCTGTCTCAGTGGGAATGTGGATTTTCACACACTCACGAACACTGAGATTTGGACAAACTCACACTGAGATAGGACACACACACACACACAATCTTGTACAGCTAACCTTGTGGGGACATACAATTCAGTTCCATTGAAAATACTATTTTCCCTAACCCCTAACCCTAACCCGTACCCTTACCCTAACCCTAACCTTAACCCAAAAACCTAACCTTAACCCTAACCTAACCCTAGCTCCTAACCCTAATTCTAATCCTAACACTAATTCTAACCTTAACCATACACTCCTTAGAAATAGCATTTGACCTCGTGAGGACCAACAAAATGTCCCCAGTTTGTCATTTTTCTCTTGGTTTACTATTCATGTGGGCACTTCTGGTCCCCACAAGTAAAGTTAAACACGCCCCCACACACACACACACACACACACACAAGGAGGCTGGTGTGAGGAGCTATAGGAGGATGAGCTCAATGTAAAGACTGGACTAGAATAAATGGAACGGTATCAAACACAAAGATATGGAAACTGTTCCATTTATTCCATTCCAGCCATTACAATGAGCCCATCCTCCTATAGCGCCTACCACCAACCTCCTCTGACACACACACACACACACACACACACTGAGATATGTTGCGTTCCCCTGCTCAGACGTTGCATGCATCAACCAATGGTTGCATGCCACGTCATCGACTGACAGATTGCTATAACATATGATGTGTTTAGCTGATACTTACAGTTTTTTACAATCACTTTGGCACTAATTTCAGAACCTTGATGTCATTTTTCAAAACTCTAGACACAAAACTCAAAACGGTCATCACTTGTAACACAGGCTGTCCAATGTTCAAAACATTGCATTGTGCATTCATATCTTTAAAGAAATCTTGCACTTGCACAATCATTGGTTCAAAAAACAAATGTATTGTGAAATACCGTTAATTTAGATCACCCACACACAAGCAACCGATAGTTTCACTGTGTCATTGTTCGTACAATCATTAAATATTGTAGTACAAAATAGGTGATACATGTTTCATTATGGTACTACATGTAAATACACTGCTCAAAAAAATAAAGGGAACACTTAAACAACACAATGTAACTCCAAGTCAATCACACTTCTGTGAAATCAAACTGTCCACTTAGGAAGCAACACTGATTGACAATACATTTCACATGCTGTTGTGCAAATGGAATAGACAACAGGTGGAAATTATAGGCAATTAGCAAGACACCCCCAAAAAAGGACTGGTTTTGCAGTCGGTGACCACAGACCACTTCTCAGTTCCTATGCTTCCTGGCCGATGTTTTGGTCACTTTTGAATGCTGGCGGTGCTTTCACTCTAGTGGTAGCATGAGACGGAGTCTACAACCCACACAAGTGGCTCAGGTAGTGCAGCTCATCCAGGATGGCACATCAATGCGAGCTGTGGGAAGAAGGTTTGCTGTGTCTGTCAGCGTAGTGAACAGAGCATGGAGGCGCTACCAGGAGACAGGCCAGTACATCAGGAGACGTGGAGGAGGCCGTAGGAGGGCAACAACCCAGCAGCAGGACTGCTACCTCTGCCTTTGTGCAAGGAGGAGCAGGAGGAGCACTGCCAGAGCCCTGCAAAATGACCTCCAGCAGGCCACAAATGTGCATGTGTCTGCTCAAACGGTCAGAAACAGACTCCATGAGGGTGGTATGAGGGCCCGACGTCCACAGGTGGGGGTTGTGCTTACAGCCCAACACTGTGCAGGACGTTTGGCATTTGCCAGAGAACACCAAGATTGGCAAATTCGCCACTGGCGCCCTGTGCTCTTCACAGAGGCAGGTTCACACTGAGCACGTGACAGACGTGACAGAGTCTGGAGATGCCGTGGAGAACGTTCTGCTGCCTGCAACATCCTCCAGCATGACCGGTTTGGCGGTGGGTCAGTCATGGTGTGGGGTGGCATTTCTTTGGGGGTCCGCACAGCCCTCCATGTGCTCGCCAGAGGTAGCCTGACTGCCATTAGGTACCGAGATGAGATCCTCAGACCCCTTGTGAGACCATATGCTGGTGTGGTTGGCCCTGGGTTCCTCCTAATGCAAGACAATGCTAGACCTCATGTGGCTGGAGTGTGTCAGCAGTTCCTGCAAGAGGAAGGCATTGATGCTATGGACTGGCCCGCCCGTTCCCCAGACCTGAATCCAATTGAGCACATCTGGGATATCATGTCTCGCTCCATCCACCAACGCCACGTTGCACCACAGACTGTCCAGGAGTTGGCGGATGCTTTAGTCCAGGTCTGGGAGGAGATCCCTCAGGAGACCATCCGCCACCTCATCAGGAGCATGCCCAGGCGTTGTAGGGAGGTCATACAGGCACGTGGAGGCCACACACACTACTGAGCCTCATTTTGACTTGTTTTAAGGACATTACATCAAAGTTGGATCAGCCTGTAGTGTGGTTTTCCACTTTAATTTTGAGGGTGACTCCAAATCCAGACCTCCATGGGTTGATAAATTTGATTTCCATTGATCATTTTTGTGTGATTTTGTTGTCAGCACATTCAACTATGTAAAGAAAAAAGAATTGAATAAGATTATTTCATTCATTCAGATCTAGGATGTGTTATTTTAGTGTTCCCTTTATTTTTTTGAGCAGTGTACATCCCTGTAAAAGTACTGCAGTAGTAGAGAGAATACTACAGACACAGTGGAATCATTGAACAAAATCTGAAATATATTGATGAAAAACAATACAGTACTGTAAAACATAAAATGCAGTGTTCGTCAACTTGCTTGCTTGTACTGTAAAAAGCAAAACATAGGAGTGATTACTGTACTTCTACATTTTAATCAACTCTGTCTTGTGGATTTGGCCACAGGTTCTCATCTACATCACAATGGATGTTTTCATTAGCCAAACTTCTTGGAAAAAACCTTCGGGCATGGCGAATCCAGGCCTGACACTGGTCTGCCGTGATGTCATTGCATGTGTCATCCATGGCCTGGATCAGAGTGACTTGTTCATGAGGGCGCCTATCATAAACCTTCCATCTCCAAAATTCCTCAATCGGGTTAAGGAAAGGAGAGTATGGGGGTAAATACAGGGTGGTAAATTGTGCATTGGCCTGAAACCATGCTTGCACCTTATGAGCATGGTGGAACCTGACATTATCCCACACAATGACATAGGTCACGCCATCAGCTTTACAGACCTGCTCGAGCTCATCAAGGAAGGTTACAAGGAGAGCTGCATTATATGATCCAATACGAGGTCTGCGTCCCACCACACCATCTTCTGATATAGCCGCATACATGGTAATGTTGGCCCCACGTTCTCCAGGTACTTGGATGGTTGCCCGCTGGCCAATTAAATTCCGACCTCTCCTCTTTGTCTTGGCCAGGTTAAAGCCTGCCTCATCCAAATATATGAATTTGTGATGGTTGTCATCAACATCCAGCTCCATCACCCTCTAAAAATACATTTTGGAAAGAGATTTACTGATTACTGTACAATGTAGAATTATTAGGGAATTTTATTACAACCGCCATCTTGAAACTGAACATACCTGAACATACTCAGTCCTCATTTGCTTCACTCTGTCTGCATTTCTTTCAAAAGGCACATGGTATAGTTGTTTTAAAGACACCTGGTGCCTTTTCAGCATGCATGCAATAGTCGGCAAACTTATGGATTCCACATTGTTAAACATGTCTTCATTGTCCAAGATATGCTGGTGAATTTCTGTAAGGCGAATATCATTTCTGGCCCGAACCAAATCGACCACAGCCTGCTCTTGTTGGTCAGTCAGAATTTTGCCTCTGCCTCCCCTATTTGGCCTAGTCTCAATTCTACAGGGAACATTACAGTAAGAAGACACTTGGTCACATCACCTACTCTGTGATACACATTGGTATGCAGTCATTTGACAATTGAGAGTAGCATAATGTTTAGTGCATGCTGACGACTTACCAGTTCTCATTGCTGAAAGTTCTGATTATTGAGGCCACGGTTGACCTTCTGAGGTTTGGTTGTATAATTGTAGCCGCCTCAGTCATTGTCATGCCATGATTTATGACATGGTCTACAACTATTGCTCGGATTTCATTGGACACTCTTTGCTGTTGCTGCCGCTGTCTTGGTCCGTGGCCTTGTCCTCTACCACGTTCCCCCACACCTCTCAAACGAGGCCCACGACCACCTCTCAGAAGGGGTGCTTGTCCCCTGCCATTCCTTTGACCAACACATCTTCCTCGTCTTCCTCCCACCACTGCTTGACCTCTATTGTGACCTGGATCACCTGCCGGCTCCATGTTACAGTACGTATCGCTATGTTGTTGCAAGTGGATCCCAATCAATTCTTTATATACTCGTTCCACAATGTGAACTCAATCATCAGTAATGAGTTGGCAGAATTGGACAAGCAATTACAAGGGCCTGCATCCATACAGTGCAGTACTGTCAATAATGTAAATAGTCTGAAAAGGTGGTACATGGGACCATAAAACGGTGTCTGATAAAGAATGATGATGAAATATTACATCCATAGATAATGTAGTCTAATTGGTTCATGCTCCACGCTAATTGGTGACAGTGAATCTCGTTATCTTGAAACTTTCATGATCTAAACATGGAATATTGTTTGTCTGTTTCCATACAACTATGCATTAAGAGTAATGCAACAGTTACTTATCATTTTGAGCAGTTGTATCAATTGAGAGTTGGATAATTATAATGAAATGAATAGACACTCATCTGAAATGTAATGTGTGAATTGCCTTTTGAAATAGTAGTACTTTGATGTTAAGTTGTGTCATATTGAACAGGTGATTTTTGTTAAATGAACAAATGATCTTAGTTTTATGTGTATTGTATCCAAGCAATTGAAAAAAGTGTTAGAGTTTGGAAAAATGTGAATTTTGATCATTGGTTGTGAGTTTTGTGTCTAGAGTTTTGAAAAATGACGTCAAGGTTCTGAAATTAGTGCCAAAGTGATTGTAAAAAACTGTAAAATACCTATCCAGGTGTTGTAAGATCTGGCAGCCGTCAGCAACGCCTGAGCAGAGGAACCCGCCCATAATCTGCTAAATCACTGGCCCAATATTAAGACCTCCTCCCTCTTCTTCCTCCCCCCATCCTCACCTCTCTCCTCCACTCATTCTGCAGTTGGCCTCTGTGGGCCTGTACGTATGCAAAGCAGGTGTGCGTTCAGTGGTAACCCCTTGCAACTGAGGCATATGTTTACTTAGAACAACAACATCCCTGATGTCATGGACAACTAAAATATATGTTTGTACCTCCTTGGTGGAATACATGGGGAACACATCCAGATGCCATGTGGTGTGATTACAGTAATATTACAGTAATATGGGCATAAGGATGCCAATCATTCTGTGCCAGTCTGGCTCACTTCCACAACGATGAGAATATACAGTATGGAATGATGTTCAAAGCTGTTTGAGTTGAGCTTACCCAGATGATACTGTGCATTACATAGTGTTCAGTATTCTATATTCTGCTTATACTGGGGAAGCCATATGTTCAATGGATGAAAAGGTGTGTTTGTCCAAATGGGTCAGACATTATAACATCACAATACATAGGCTACAACACATTTGACTACATAATCACTAAATTATCGGTTTATAGGAAGAAGTGTGCCTCTTGACTTAAGTCTTAAGTTATCCTTAAGTCATCCTTAAAGCATCCTTAAAGCATTATTGGCCATCTTGAAGGCAGCTGTTGCCATATTCACCATTCCCTCATGACGAAACAAAACAACACATACAGTGCCTTGCAAAAGTATTCATCCCCCTTGGCGTTTTTCCTATTTTGTTGCATTACAACCTGTAATTTAAATGGATTTTTATTTGGATTTCATATAATGGACATACACAAAACAGTCCAAATTGGTGAAGTGAAATGAAAAAAATTACGGAAAAGTGGTGCGTGCATATGTATTCACCCCCTTTGCTATGAAGCCCCTAAATAAGATCTGGTGCAACCAATTACCTTCAGAAGTCACATAATTAGTTAAATAAAGTCCACCTGTGTTCAATCTAAGTGTCACATGATCTGTCACATGATCTCAGTATATATACACCTGTTCTGAAAGGCTCCAGAGTCTGCAACACCACTAAGCAAGGGGCACCACCAAGCAAGCGGCACCATGAAGACCAAGGAGCTCTCCAAACAGGTCAGGGACAAAATGATAAATGGCATATTATATTATATTATTATAGGGACAAGGTTGTGGAGAAGTACAGATCAGGGTTGGGTTATAAAAAAATATCCAAAACGTTGAACATCCCACGGAGCACCATTAAATCCATTATAAAAAAATTGAAAGAATATGGCACCACAACAAACTTGCCAAGAGAGGGCCGCCCACCAAAACTCACGGACCAGACAAGAAGGGCATTAATCAGAGAGGCAACAAAGAGACCAAAGATAACCCTGAAGGAGCTGCAAAGCTCCACAGCGGAGATTGGAGTATCTGTCCATAAGACCACTTTAAACCGTACACTCCACAGAGCTGGGCTTTACGGAAGAGTTGCCAGAAAAAAGCCATT
Source organism: Coregonus clupeaformis (assembly GCF_020615455.1). NCBI lineage: Eukaryota > Metazoa > Chordata > Actinopteri > Salmoniformes > Salmonidae > Coregonus > Coregonus clupeaformis. The sequence continues at coordinate 37,623,193 of NC_059220.1, forward strand.
GCTTAAAGAAAGAAATAAGCAAACACGTTTGGTGTTCGCCAAAAAGGCATGGGGGAGACTCTTCAAACATATGGAAGAAGGTACTCTGGTCAGATGAGACTAAAATTGAGCTTTTTGGCCATCAAAGAAAACGCTATGTCTGGTGCAAACCCAACACCTCTCATCACCCCGAGAACACCATTCCCACAGTGAAGCATTGTGGTGCAGCATTATGCTGTGGGGATGTTTTTCATCGGCAGGGATTGGGAAACTGGTCAGAATTGAAGGAATGATGGATGGCGCTAAATACAGGGAAATTCTTGAGGGAAACCTGTTTCAGTCTTCCAGAGATTTGAGACTGGGATGGAGGTTCACCTTCCAGCAGGACAATGACCCTAAGCATACTGCTAAAGCAACACTCGAGTGGTTTAAGGGGAAACATTTAAATGTCTTGGAATGGCCTAGTCAAAGCCCAGACCTACATTCAATTGAGAATCTGTGGTATGACTTAAAGATTGCTGTACACCAGCGGAACCCATCCAACTTGAAGGAGGTGGAGCAGTTTTGCCTTGAAGAATGGGCAGAAATCCCAGTGGCTAGATGTGCCAAGCTTATAGAGACATACCCCAAGAGACTTGCAGCTGTAATTGCTGCAAAAGGTGGCTCTACAAAGTATTGACTTTGGGGGGTGAATAGTTATGCACGCTCAAGTGTTCTGTTTTTTTGTCTTATTCCTTGTTTGTTTCACCCAAAAAATATTTTGCATCTTCAAAGTGGTAGGCATGTTGTGTAAATCAAATGATACAACCCCCCCCAAAATCTATTTTAATTCCAGGTTATAAGGCAACAAAATAGGAAAAATGCCAAGGGGGGTGAATACTTTCACAAGCCACTGATCTGTGGGTTTCTCAGCTTCAGCTCATTGTTCTACAAACTAGGGTCATAGACAGTGAAGATGAGTGTGTGTGTGTCTGGTTTGTTAGCTTAAGGCTACAACAGGTGTTAACTGTAATACTGTGGTCAGATTTGTTTTAACATGATGTGTAATCTGAGATGTGTGATGTTGATTTCCTGAGGGCGCTAGTGTAATTTAAAACAAATATCTAAGTTATTACAGTATTATTATTTGTGTACATATTTGCATATTTGTCAATATTTCTATCTAATTGGAACTGGATCTAATTTCCATTTGTATATTTGCATAGAAACCCGCCTGTTAGAAAGCTAGAATGCTCCATTAGTTTACTGACATCACCACATAATTCAGCAGGCAAGAAGAAGTCTATGGAGCAATACATTTACATATTAGTCATTTAGCAGTCGTTCTTATACAGAGTGACTAGAGTTAGTGCATTTATCTTAAGATAGCTAGGTGGGACAAACACATTTTACTCATAGTAAGTACATTTTTCTCAGTAAAGAAGCTATTGGCAAAGTCAGTGCTTCTTGGGGGAGGGGAGTCAAGTGCGAGTTTTAGTTCACGGAATACATTTTTTTTATTTTTTATAAATGTTTTACAGTTTTGGACCGTGTTAAATACATTTTCCTTGTCAACATTTCATTCTTATTTAAAAAGGTAAAACGGAGAAGCTTTTGAATGTTTTATTAATGTCAGACTCATTGCTTTTTACATAGACTACTGTGATTGCATTTTTTTAGAAGGCTGCACCACTACATTTAGTCAAAAACTCTGCTCACGTTGGAAGCCACGGATACCACGGGAAGATGACGAAGCTACACAGAGAACACAGAGATCTCCATCTCAAACATTGAAGAACTGTTAGTCCAACAGAGACTTCTCAACGCAGCTGTGAAGACAAACCAGAGATGTCACAAGAAGATCACCAGTTCATGCGATCTGTGACAAAGTCAGCAGAGCTTGTTGATGGACACTACACCATTGGCTTGCCATTGAGAAATGAGAATGCAAAGATGACGTACAACCAGTCTCAAAAGAAAGCGGAGTAAGAACCCAGACTTCCATGAGGACTACAAGGGCTTCATGAGAGACATCATAGCAAAGGGCTACGCTGTGAAGGTACCCGAGCTCCAGAGGAAGATGCTGATCTATTATGTTTCCTGTGGTTACCGGATGGCGATCTGAATCAAGCCATCGTGAGTACAGAATGGCTGTGCTCCTGTGTGGAACCACATCATCCCCCAGTTGTGCATCATATGCACTGAGAATAACAGCTGAAGATGGAAGAGACAAGACAACACCAGATGTGGTCAGCTCTATCTACGACCCTCTTGGATTTTTCTGCCGCCATTCATTTTACCAGTGAAGCTGATACTGAGAGACCTGTGTGGCGAGAAGCGAAGCTGGGATGAAGAAATCCAAGATGGACAGGCTCAGAAGTGGCAGAAATGGTTGACGGACCTGCAGCAGCTTTCCAGCTTTAATGTAAGCAGGTGTATCAAGACTGCAAGCTTGGACCCACAAAGACGGCACAGCTGCATCACTTTTCCAATTCCACTGAGGACGGCTATGGCGACGTACCTTTTGCTGATGAACGAAGAAGGCTAGAAACACTGTTCCTTCCTGATGGGAAAATCTACAGTAGTGCCGCTGAAACAGATCACTATCCCCAGGATGGAGCTGACGGCAGCTGTCGTCGCAGTCAAAGTTGACAAGATGCTGAGGCAAGAACTACAAGTCCCAATCAAAGAGTCTGTCTTCTGGATGGATAGCACTATGGTACTGAAGTACATCGAGATTGAAACTGCGCATTTCAAGATCTTCGTGGCCAACAGGATTGCCACTATCCACGAGGCTACAGAACCAACTCAGTGGAGGTATGTCAACACCTCAGTGAGCCCAGCAGATCAAGCTTCAAGAGGTTTGAAAGCTGAACACTTCATCAAGAGTGAAGACGATACAGTCTGAGAGTGACCCTGAGAAGCAGAAGCAGCACATGCAGAAATAGAAAACACTGGATAAGAAATCGCTTACAGTGGAAGAGTTTGCCCAAGATGAGATTGAGCTAATCCGCTTCAACCAGAGACAGAAGTATCCAGAAGAAATGAAAGTGTTGCAGAAAGAAAACACACATGAATAGAAGAAGTCACATATACAGGTTGGATCCTATTCTGCAAGATGGAGTATTGGGAGTAGGTGGACGGCTGAATAAATCTGCTATGCAAGAGGAGGCTAAGCACCCAGCTATTCTGTCTAAGGACTTTCGAGTTGCCACTCTCATTCTTCAACACATCCAAAGAGAAGTTGGACACTGGAAAGAACCACATGCGACAGAGGTATTGGATTCCCCAGACTAACTCAACAGTGAGAAGAATCCTCTCTGCAGAATACTACATGCCAAAGCTGGAGAGCAGAAAATGGCAGACCTGCCAGAAGACCGCTTGTTACCAGACAAGCCCCCACTACAAGTCCACTAAAAGAAGCAGCGTGAGAGTTCACTGAAAAAAGAAGACAAAGAAGTCAATAAGTGACCAAGTTGACCAAGTTGTTAGTTTAGATTTATGGAGAGTATTATGGCTCTGGTCTTAAGTAATTCGTATGCTCCCCGCCTAGACAATTCGGAGCCGGAAATGTAAGAGCCATAATATAGAAAATAGCAATTTATAATATCCAAGTTATTATCGTATTATTATGTGTGTACTTATTTGCATATTTGTTAATAATTAGAAGATTTGTATCTATTTGGAACATTCCATTTTGATATTTGCATAGAAACCCCCCTGTTAGAAAGGTAGAATGCTCCATTAGTTTATGTCTGTGATGTCACCACAGAATTCAGTGGGCAAGAAGGAGTCCATGGAGCAATACAGATTTTGAGGTGTTAAATACATTAAAAGGTACACTTTTCATTCTGATATAAAAGGTAAAACTGAGAAACTTTTGAATATTTTTATTCGCATCAGACTCACTGCTTTTTACTGTCAACGGGTGCTGAAGGTGGGTGTGGTGTATGAATCAGGCGCAGGACGCAGAGGCTCAGTCCAAAGGCTTTAGTGCAATATTCACAAAAGACATAAGCCCGAAGGCGAATACACGGCGCACACAGGCGACAAAACAAACGGCGCACTAACATGTGCAAAAGAACCTCTCCAAAACACTGGAGGGAAAATAGTAGCTCCAACACGAAACAGAAGAGCAATCACACACAACCAACGAGAACTAAATAGGACACTAACGAGGACTAACAAGACACAGGTGTACAACATCAAGACAAAACCAAACGAACATGAAACATAGATCGGTGGCAGCTAGTACTCCGGGGACGACGACCGCCGAAGCCTGCCCGAACCAGGAGGAGGAGCAGCCTCGGCCGAAACCGTGACATTTACATAGACTACTGTGGTCACATTTATTTAGAAGGCTGTGCCACTATAACTACAAGGGTTCCGGTTTTGGGCACAGAGCTTTTACAACATACAGTCACAGTAATGCACAATGGTGATCAATACACGTCCCAATCTCTGAAAACAAAGTTTGTAGATTTCAAACTCTACCATGAACAAACCATAAACGATATGTTGTATCTCTCTCTTTGTATCTCAGAACAAATGTATCTCAAAATCAAGATTGTAGGCTATAACATAAATGGTTCAATCATCATATTAAGAAGACCTATTTTATAGATGACGTTGTCATAACACTTCGAATTTATTAGTTCCTTGGGAGTTGTGGGAATGTATGTTTTTGGTTTCACATTGGTTGTGGGAACGAAGCCATAAGGGTCGTTCCACCTCAAAAAGCCAAAGAAAGAGGATTTCAACACCCACCATCTCAGATTGTTCTGAAATCTTTTCTGTAATTAGAAACAGATAAGATTTCCATCATTGTTAGAAAAAATGTTGGTCCAAATCGGATGGTATGTACTATATTTATTGCATATTATATTAATCCTATAATTTTAAAATGGCCAATTTGGGTGCAATCAATTAGCTTAATTTCTCAGAGATCAAATTAATCTGTACAAAAATATAAACACAACATGTAAAGTGTCGGTCCCATGTTTCATGAGCTGAAATAAAAGATCCCAGAAATGTTCCATGCGCACAAAAATCTGACCTCAACCTTCCCCAAAATGCTGTGCTGCAGGATGACACACACTTTAAAGTGAAGCCATGCACAGCAAAAAACTTTGGTAGGGCCTTTTAAAATCCTTATATTTATTTTTTTGTCTACTTCTGTTTTTTTCCTGGTTTCAGATTTCCCCTTTTTTTTCTGGTTTTCCCAGTTGTTTCACATTTTTTCTGTGTTCAGAACAATGCTTAAAACACATCAGGGGATGACTTTCTAGGTCTGGGAAAAATCATGTTCATTTTTGTCTATTTAAACAGACCCCATTTCAAAGGAAACAAGCACTCATTAAGATCAGGTGTGGCCAATTAGTGATCAAGGCCAACACACTTAACAAGATAGAGAGAGGATCGAGCATTTTCTTGACACGGAGAACGGAATGTATATGTTTTTAAATAACATTCTTAGAACGTTACTAAAGTTCTCTTGTGGTTTTTATGGAAAGTTTTCTCCATGTTCTGAGAATTGAGATCTAACTGATGTTAAAGAGATTGAACGGTACTTTGGCGACTATTAAGTATTTTTTAAACCTCCCGCTTTGGGCTGGATGTGTCAATGTGCAGTTCATACATGCAGAATCGAATTACTGTCCCCACGTGTGCCAGCCCCCTAGTATTTTGAGTTTCAGACAACAAGCTTCAGCCTCTAACTATTTGAGTGAAAGCTAGCAAAAGGCCTGCCCAGTTATTCAATAAGATTGCAGGGCGGGCCAAAGCGAGAGAGAGAGAGAGAGAGAGAGAGAGAGAGAGAGAGAGAGAGAGAGAGAGGGGGGAGAGAGAGAGAAAAAAAAGAAAAAAAAAGAGAGAGAGAGAGAGAGAGAGAAAAAGAAGAAAAAAAAGAGAGAGAGAGAGAGAGAGAGAGAAAGAAGAGAGAGAGAGAGAGAGAGAGAGAGAGAGAGAGAGAGAGAGAGAGAGAGAGAGAGAGAGAGACGCGCACTTTTTGGGGCGCACTTTCGGCTCGTGAACGCTACTTTCAAAACTACTGGCTGAAATTATACAGAAGTTTGACAGTGCATCTTTAATGTGTACAATTCAGTCTTTTTTTTATTTTTTTACATTCCCAGAATATTGCCAAGAACTGACATAAAAGAGAACCATACATTCTCTGAACATTCTGAAAACCACTTAAGTCACACCATTTTTGAGAACGTTCCCAGAATGTGGTAAAAATATGACATTAAATCGAACCACACTAACTGTGCCACTAGAGATCCTGGTTCGAATCCAGGCTCTCTCGCAGCCGGCCGCGACCGGGAGACTCATGGGCGGCGCACAATTGGCCCAGCGTCGTCCAGGGTAGGGGAGGGAATGGCCGGCAGGGATGTAGCTCAGTTGATAGCGCATGGCGTTTGCAACGCCAGGGTTGTGGGTTCGATTCCCACGGGGGGCCAGTATAAAAAAATATAATAATAATAATAAATGTATTCACTAACTGTAAGTCGCTCTGGATAAGAGCGTCTGCTAAATGACTCAAATGTAAAATGTAAATGTAATGTAAATGTAACTTGTGTGGAATGTTCTGTGGAAATACTGAAATTCCCACAGAAGAATGCTGTTTTTTAACATTCTCTGAACAATTTGAGAACATTAACAAAAATGTAATTAAATGTAACCATGTTTGAACTTTTAGGAAGCATTCTATTAAAGTAAACTCCTGAGTGGCGCAGTGGTCTAAGGCACTGCATCGCAGTGCTAACTGTGCCACTAGATCCTGGTTCGAATCCAGGCTCTGTCGCAGCCGGCCGCGACCGGGAGACTCATGGGCGGCGCACAATTGGTCCAGGGTAGGGGAGGGAATGGCCGGCAGGGATGTAGCTCAGTTGATAGAGCATGGCGTTTGCAACGCCAGGGTTGTGGGTTCGATTCCCACGGGGGGCCAGTATAAAAAAAATATGTATTCACTAACTGTAAGTCGCTCTGGATAAGAGCGTCTGCTAAATGACTAAAATGTAATGAAATACCAAGATTTTGTTTTGTTTTGTCAAGTTCCTTAAATGTGCTGACAATGGTCCAAAGCCAAGCAACTATCCTGCACCATTCCCAGAAAGTTGTGGGAACGTTGTATACATAACTAAAGAACAATCATGCTCCCAACAAGCTCTAAGAAACATATGGTTCTCAGACAGTTATGTGCTTGCTGGGAAAATATATTTTTTTTCATCCACCTCTGTGCCACCATGATGATGTAATGGCAACACATTATAAAATGCTTGTAAGTAGTGCCCCCTATTGGATTTCTATATCAGTACACAACTGAAATGTGGCAAGTATTACTGTTCCTTGTTTCAAGTTTTAATGTCACATGCACAAGTACAGTGAAATGCTTTTCTTGCAAACTCAAAACCCAACAATGCAATAATCAATAACAATGTATTACTAGAAAAAAACTGAGAAATAAGAATAAGAAATATGAAATACACAATAAAGTAAGTAAGTAAGCATACTATATACAGGAAATATTTAAAAGTCAGTTCCAATACCATATTTGCAGGGATATGTGCAGGGATACTGGAGTGATGGAGGAGATATGCATAGGGGTAAGGGGACTAGCTAACAGGATATACAGTAGCATCATGTTAAATGTATTGTCTTAGAAATCATAGCACTAATCTATTAAGTCTCATTGTTTAGCTCTCAAGCTACATTGCAATATTTATAATTGTGGAACTACCCTATGCCAAGTTGAATTAAAATAACTACACTATACCAATGAGGATCTCACTATGACAGATTTTAGTTGAAAACTCAAAATATTCAGAGAAGAACGAACCTGGAGACCACTTAAAATCATCCTCCTACTTGCAACTTCCATCATGCCTGTCAGAACACCACAGTCAAGGGGATCTTTCTCTGCTCATCTCAGTGTCATGGCAACTGGCGTGCTGCTACCAATTAGTGTGTCTCATAGGGCTGTGTACAGTGGAAGAGGGGGTGCAGTCTGTACAAGCAGCATGACATACTTTCTTGTCAAATGTCAATCATTCCTGTTGCCACTAGTAGAGAGGAAAGTGGATAAATAAATAATTCATAGGTTATAATTAAGGTTGTAATTGCCTTTTTAATATGTCATTTCTAAGTAGCCTACATACCTGGTAATTGCTGTACCATAAAACTAAGTGCTACCAGAGAGTCTGTGTATCTTCTCCCGTTATGGTCATTTCAATCCTGCTTGAACTGGTGATTTAAAAAAAGATAAATACCCATTTCACCTTGTCAGCCAAAAATAATCATTCAGATTACATACAATTCATCAGAAACAAATCTGTGATAACCACATTGGACGATAATGTTGTTTTCAGTGAGGGTCCAACTATAAACACTTACACAGTTTATGGGGAGAGCATCACTGGGCAGAATACAATTTAATTATGGTTTATAAGGTGAATGTGCCATATGGGATTTGCAATAAAGGCATATTTGTCAGCATTGTTGCAATGTATTGATTTGGTGTGAATTCGTTTTTTTGTTTTGCCCAGAAATGGCCACTAGATGGAAATCACACACTGAGTCAGTAGTTTACACTCAAATAAAGCAGTGCACTGAACATAGGCAGAGAGATACAGTAGAATTTGAAATGTTCAATTTAGTCTGATTTCATCCTCGAGACAAAGATTGAAAATAGGTAAATTAAACCATTTTCTTAAACAGTTTTGGCAAGTAATAGTTTCATACGGTAATCCAAAATTTTAACCAAGCTCAATGGGAAAACAACAGAGGGGAAGCAGAAGATACACAGTAACAACATTTCCCTGCCACTGTAACGCTGTATACATTGTAACATTGTAATACGTTTGCACAATGTAACATAAATTTTAATAATGTTGGTAACATTGTTCTGCTGAACGTTCATCCTTATATTAGAAAATGGAATGCAGCACTAATGACAACTCGAGACTCGGAAATTTCAGATTTGGAAACTCATCATAGAAAAACGGGCCGCTTTCAAGACAACTCGGAACTCAGAACTCTGACATTTCCGACTTAACTCTGAGTTTCCAAGTTGTCTTCAAAGCATCAATGGAAAGTATAGGAATTAACCAATTACAAGCTCTATGCAAAAAACGTAAGCACATTTTTACTTGAAGTTTCCGAGTTGTCTTGAAAGCACAATGTATCTTCTTCTTCTTCTTCTTCTTCTTCTTCCTCCTCTTCCTCTTCCTCTTCCTCTTCTTCTTTGGCGTTTAACGGCGGTTGGCATCCAATATGTTGCATTATCGCCCCCAACTGGACTATAATATAAATCCATTATACTTTGTGAAACAAAATGGGAAAAGGGGAAAAGGAAAAACTAAAAACATGTCTCTTCTCTTCTCTTCTCTTCTCTTCTCTTCTCTTCTCTTCTCCAAGTGGAATGCCACATATGTGCATGGGAGGAGTCCACGTGAGACATCGTCGACTTCAAACATTTGATTCGTTTGGAAAAATGTACATAATCGTTTCTGTTCCATCCACATAAATCTGATTGGTCACTTGAAAACACTTTCTCCACACCCATAGGCCCAGAGATGTCATGGGGGGCTGGGAATATATCCCTCCGCCCACACTGTCTTTGTTATTGTTGGTACTGGGGCTTTTGGTGGCGCTACAACGCAGAAGACAGCCATCTAGCCTGGTATCCCGTCGCAGCAGCAAAATCACTTTATCAGCGGAGGAGAGTGAATCTGCGACGGCGAAGGGGAGCAAGGATTCACGGACTCAATCATGGCTACCGAAACGACATCGTCCTGCACTGGCTCCAATTTACTGCAGCCCATAAGCGAGATAATCAATCTTCCGCTAGACCAGGTAAAAGTTGTGTATTTAAATTGGTTTCTATCTCCTTGGCATTGACTTGTTACTGAATGAAGTATGGTTTCGGTAGGAAGTGGTGAGCTACATTGTAGCTAGCCCTTGATCAGAATGCCGCCTAGTTTTCGAGAGCTACATTGTAGCGTGCTAGCTGAAATAACATGATTGAATACCGTCTTAATCAGAAAGTCAGAGACTTGATTCACTAGAGATTGTTGCATTATTGTAACATTTCTTAGACCTACTAATATTTTTTTTTACATTTTTGAAGCGGTTGGAGAATTGGTTAGTTTTACCTAATCGCGTATTACTGAATGTTTTGGATTGTCAACTGTATAATAATGTTACATAGGCCTTGCTTATTGAAAGTTCCATTCATTCAACACTATTTCCAGCTTGGCTGCGTCACTGTTGTTGCGAAACTTGTAGCTTAACCACTCAATTTTTTCGATCAGACAAAGCGGGTGATGAACGTCTACAAAGAAAAATCCTCTCAACCGAGTAGGCCTAATTCGTCATCCCTTTAATCAATTAAATTGATACAATGTTTCCTGGCTAATCGCTTCTCATTTTAATGCGATTAGACTACCACCATTAGTGTCAGACTGTGCTGACGTAGCCCACCAATTGTGTAACAAGGTGTGGTCCATTGATAACTATTGCAATATGGGCCTATAAATCAAACAGTATAGTGAGTGGTTGTTTTGACGTTGGACTCAAACACACACACTAACAGCTGGCCTCACTGCTCCTCAGCTGTGTCACTGGGATGTCTCTTTTGATGGAGCTGCTTGCTCATCATAGTGCATGTTGAGAAAAATAAAGTCCCTCTGCAACCATATCAAACTGTATCCTCCAGAGATCCCAAGGAGTTGTGTACAGCAGCATCTACCTCTCTGACCGCTTAGCCTGCTGGGTAAATTATAAACAGTCACTATGAACAACTGCTTCAGAACCCATCCACCTGAAAAAACACCAAGTTAGTCCCTCCAAACATCACCCCCTTGTTTCTAATGATCAGCTTTCATCTGTTCATCTGTTTCATTTCAGTATTGTAGCAAATTGATGTTTGTTTGGGGATGGGGACAGTAACCCAATTCTGTTTCAAAGCTCAATATGAACACTCCTCGTGTCCTGTTGCTATCACTATGAAATTGTCCCCTACAACGGAGCAGCTGTGGGAAAATGGATTTTGCTCATAAAATGGAGCAATTATTTTTCGCTGCTGTTTTGTCCATATTGTCACACTGCTTGTTTGCGTTCTGGTTTTATACAACCTCTGGTGGACAGATCGATGGACGTTTTCGCAACCACCTGCATTTCATGGCGCCCGTATATTCTTCCTGTCTCGTCTTATCTCTCTGGGATCGCATATTTACAAACTAGGAGTATTCTGCTCAACAAACACTTTTACCTCAGTCCCACTCAGCTGGGAGAAAAAGGCTACTTGAGTGACTCATTCTAACGTTCCCTATGGAACAACAGGGAGCTTTGTCCTGGCATACTTAAAAGCCTTCAGGTCGTGGGAGTTTATCTGCAAAGAGCATGAGCGGAATCTGCCAACAGATTGTCCACATCAGGTGAAGAGAGTTTGGCCATTGCAGTTTCAACCAAAAGGCAAGACCACATCATGCAATGGAATACAGGGAGAAACATGGTGTCCAGCTCTAAAGTTGTCACTCTCTACATAACCTATGACTGGTGGTCTATATTACCTCAGATGTCTAAGGCCCAAATATTCAGCGTCTCTTGATCTACTACTCCCTACTGCATGTGCAGACAGGAATGTTCCTCAAATTGCTACCTCAGTTCCCAGCCTCACACGGCTAGTATTCAGGTGGTAGCCTAACTCAGAAAACTGCAAGCTTGACAACTATGGCTCATTGCCTCCTATTTGAGAGGTCGCTTTGTGACCTACAGTTGACCCATGTTTTCTACTTCACCTAACTTGCATAATGGAGTTGGGTGTGACAGTGTGATGCCTGTTTAAGTGCCAGTCACCACCCTGAATATAGCCTTGCATGCCCTCTCATGGGTAGGAAAAAGGAGAGGTTTGTATTTGCGTGCCTGTGCACATGTATGGGCACTGTATGTTCCCTATGGGACTGGGCGCCTGTGTTGGTTCTATAATGGGCGTAACAGTTCTCTTGGTGTAGACCTACTGTGATATTGGCCCTCCACATGCACTGCCTTGCCCCTTCTTTTCTTCTGTACACACCCCTTTCACTCACGCTGTGGCAGGATTGTGTGGGACTTGTTATAGCATGCCTGCAGGTTGAGATACTCTTGGTAATTTGATCACCTGTCTGGCTTTAAAGTCTTTGTTCTAGCTTGTTGTTGCCAACATGATTACCCTAGTTCTATGCTTAGTCAAACATATTAGTAGCCTGGGGGTTTCTTGTAGCCCCATTGGTGGAAGAAGGCAAGGCCTATATCATGGCATTTCGTCACTGCACAAGTTGCCATCCAGTGCAACGTAGCATTGACCATTGCCTGGGGGCCAGGAGTGACCCATGAGTGTCACTGGAATTCCAGTGCATCCAGGCATGACTACAGCTCTACACTGTCTGTACAAAACATTAAGAACACCTGCTCTTTCATAGACTGACCAGGGTGAAAGCTATCCCTTATTGATGTCACTTAATAGGAAAGTGTTCTTAATGTTTCGGACACTCTGTGTATAATGACATGAGCTGACTCTGGCAACACTGTCATTTGACCACAAGCCTAATCCCGTGCTGTGACTTAAAGCGGCAATCGGCAGTTGAAACACTAAACAAAGCATTCTCCCTGCCCCTGTAACCACTCTCAAATGTATAGACCGAACTATGGATGCATGGACTGACCATCCATGATATCAAAATTATAGTTTAACAATGTTTTGAGGCTATATAGTATTTGTTTACTTTGCTTTACTCCCATGTTGGTAAAACATACTTATATTTTGGGTTCTGATGGGGTAGGACAATGGATCTAAGCTCATGAAGCATTTATAAATTATCTTGTTCAAGAATCAATGGGTGCATACTGCATCTTTAAGTCCAAAAATGGATGTAGCATCTGCAGTTGGCCCTTTTAAATCACATTTACAATCCAAACCCTGCATTCATTAATAGGGTCATTATAGTTGTGGTTTCAGTTTTTTCCATATTCGCCCATCTGCTGTAATAACTGGTGCAAATAGCATTAGTGTGGACTTGGTTTTAAAATGGAAGCCTTGTCTGATTTTGTTGTGAATGCACTGTCTGTAGATTGTCATGTCTGCAGTGTATTTTAAATATAAATAAACTGCATGGCTTGACTGAACCGGGCCTCTCGCTCCTTCGTCTTTGTCAAACATCAGCATGACTACATTCCAAATAGAGAGCGAGGGGGAGGAGAGAGAAGGAAAACTCCCAGTGAATGTTTTGGCACCTTTCGTGTGAAAATCAGTGAAGTGTAATCATGACACATTCAGTTCAGAAGTTGCAGAGAAGGCTCCAAATGTGTCAGTTGAATGTCATACAGCAAAGTACATAGAGCTGCCATTATTGGTAACACAACAGCTTTTGTTATAGTAAATGATAGAGTAAATAAAAAATTACATTTTCCCTCTTCTTTATCAACCCTTCCATGTCCCTCCCTGACAGTCTAGTTTTAACATGATAGTTGAAAGTAGTGGAAAATGTGGACACTGATGTCCTTAACCACAGTACAAGGCCAGGCTTAAAGGCTTTTGTTGGCTCTCAAATATACTCTGCCCAGCCTATTGTTTTTCAAATTAAATTCTAAGCCTCAGCAGAACATCAACGCTCCAAGGCAGTGCTTTACTCTTAAGACTTCATAGCATATCAATGCTCAGCCTGAACTTGAAGTAGCAACCATACTTTTCTTCTGCAGCAAAGCACATGATGTACCAATGACCCTTCATATTGTATGTTCACAAAGCGTTCACTGATGAAGAACTGCTCCGCTCTGTAATTTATTGGATTACAGTTTGTCACAGTATGTTGTTTCATATCTCTGTAAGACTATCACTCTTTTGTTGCTGCTGTGCTTTTCATGGGCCTACAGTGATGTCACTTCCCTCTGGTTTGTAAAGTAATTGAGGAAGGATGGTTGCTAGTCCCTTAGCCCCCTAGTGATGGCTCCGGGAGTACAAGGCTAAGCTCTGATTTCTCAGTGGAGGCTCATTCCCTTTCCCTCGCTCTCTAATTGGTGCACCTCAGGGGAGTGTATTCGTTCCAATATATTTTTTTTGTGGCTGCTTACTTGCGTGCAGTGCTGCATACGTACCTCAGCACAATGATGAACCAGTGTGATTTCTACAGGGATATGGGTAGTGGAGGTCATAAAATAAGAGCTTTACAGAGTCTTTAGAAGTTTGATTATCAAACTAATAGCCCAAACCTTAACATGGTTTAACTATTGCCCCAGGTCCTGCTTTAATTTGGTTATAATTCTAATATTGAATTAGTGTTCACTAGAAGCTTGAAAACACTATCAACTGTTCAATTGGGGTTTATTTACATTTCAGTAAGTCAATGCAAACTTTGTAAAACTACAAAAAGGAGCAGGCACCCCCCTCTCAGTATTACTGGTCACTACTCCAAACCCTCTGGGTATTACTGGTCACTACTCCAAACCCTCTGGGTATTACTGGTCACTACTCCAAAGGCCAATCACTCTTTTTACTCTGAGCAAATCTCATATCGCTCTCAGAGCATTCAATTGGGAATGAAGTTAAATGACCAGTATTGATCAGATTTGGGCACATTACGTAAGAGGGAGATAATGTTTGTTCTTGTGTCGGAACTCGTTGGTCAGGGCTTGCCTTCATGTTTCCTGGCTTGGTGATTCTGCTTACATGCTACCTTTTGAAAGGTCGGACTGACCACAAAAGCTGACTGACTGTTCTCCAGCCAGAGATTAACTTTTTCATTCAGGCCTAGATTTAGAATGTAGTCTTAGAAAATGCCTTTTTAGTAATCTCTAATCAGCAAAGAAACTGGAATGCAATATGTCTGACATTTGCTGTGATAATTGTGGATTAACATGACCTATATTACATGAATGCAATGATTTGTTTATTTCTTCCACCATTTATTATGTAGCTGAACAACCTGGTTTCAGGGCATTTTGTATTATTCTGTACGTAAATCCGAGACACTCCATTTAGTATGTTACGTTTCGTATGATATGTTACGAATTTGCTAAACATACAATATGTTATGAATTTGTAAAATGTTTGTCACGAATTCTAGCTAGGTGGCTAACGTTAGCTAGGCTAGGGGTAAGTAGTTAAGGTTAGAGTTAAGTTTAGGAGTTAGGTTAACCCTTTGACAAGTACGAACACATGGGTGTGATCATGCTATAGTGGTCACTGCAGCGTATGCTCAAACCTGTGTGATTAGAACGTCCAGTTACGATTGACGCAACAGTCAGCGTTTGAGCTGGTCACACTTTTTTCACAGAAACATTTTGCACAAACAGTCTTTACAACATTTATGTCCTCAATGTGAGCAGTTTATTTTTGGATGCAATGTTCTGACATTCACAGAAGTGGTGACAGCATAACTCAATCATCCAAACCGGAAAATGTAGGCTACATTAGTCCTAGCGCTGAGGGAAGAGTGAACTTACAAAAGCGGTCATATTTAGCTAACTCTCGGCTGACAGAAACCATAATATGAATTAGCTAATAGCAATTGCTATTTACAATTAATCACATCACAGGTGAGCTCACCAGTGATCAAAATAATTGAGTAAAACACTCTCTAAAAGTCTAAAGTAATCAGACGATGGGTAGTTTATGTGCGCCGCCATGTTTCTTTTTTAGTGTCAACCAAAGATAAGAGGTGACAAGATGAGTTGGGTCTGTTTGCAGTATGCATGTTGAAGGGGGTGTGTCTACCATCATTCCCTTCCAGAAGTTTACTCGAAAGACGAGTGAACAATCCCAATCACCTCGTTTTGATATAACATATTTGGTCTGACAGACGTTTACATGACAACCACAAAGCGTTGTATGACATCAACAAACATACCACCACTCATAGCAAGAATCGGAATGCATGATTTGTCACCAGTACTTGAAAACGTGAATAAAACAGTAAATACATTATGCTCCATACATGCATACGATGTGCTACAGTAGAAACAATAACACGATATACAGAAACGATAATGTAATAAGGCACTCACCTTGATAGGAACGCACACATGTCTAAAGTTATTATTAGTAAGGAAAACAACAATGAAGACAATGCGGGCGCCAGCTGGAAAATGTGCCAGGGGTGAAAAAGTTTGCAAGTTTTGTTCTGACTGGAGATGCACAAATGTCTGCATACTTGATCTGGGGAAACACTGGAAAAGTGTTTGGGCTCAGTAATGCCTCAAACGTAAATCGTCCGTAACAGTTAAATGGTCTACTTCTATGTGAATTAATGAGGAGGCGGAACACACCTCAATAAAAACGGTTAAAAAATAATTAGAAATTGACAAGATGAAACACATCATATAGATAATTAGCAGGCAGCATGCCTTGGTTTGAGAGCAGCGCGGGTTAACTGTCCTGTTGCGTAACAATCACATTTTGGAACAGTGAGGGCATTCTGACATCACGCGCATAAAAAATACTCACGCTGGGACGACTGTTAGAGATATTTGGAACTCACACGTTAAAAGGTTTGGGGAAGCGTTAGCTGACATGCAAAGTAGCTAAAAAGTAGTAAGTCGTTAAAATGGCTAATTAGCTCAAATGCTAAAGTTGTCTGTGATGATACGAACTCGCAACCTTTGGTTGGGCTGAAGGGCAATATTTTGTGCTGCATTGAATATAGCTAACATGATTAGGTGGGTAGGAGAATAATTAGAGGGGAGTGCGGCTACCAAATTTACATGGGTCCAGAATGAACATGGACCCGTGTTGGTTTACATTTAAATTGGAATGGGCATGCTGTTTATTTAGTTACCCTCCAAGGTATTTACTATGCCCCTAACCTCCTCAGCTGTTGGAATGGCCTTCTGCATTAGTGTGTAGGGTGTCCACAGTGATCCTTCATGGCTCTCTGCCTGTAATGCCTCCTAAGTTTTATCGAGGTAGCAGTTCAGCTCTCAAGGAATCACTTGGCTGCTTCACATTTGACCGCTTAGCATAGTGTTAGCGTGCTAGTCAAAGGCTATGGAATTGAAACCCTCCCCAACTCCCCCCTCATGGGATTGTATTGCAAGCCACTGTCTAACAGAGACAGTTGATATGTAAAAAATGATATTCCATCTCATCTTCTATGATTTATTTATTGTCGAGAAACACCTGCCACAATTTGTCACTCACGACTTGGACTGTGAGTTTCAGACCATGTTTTAGCACCTCAAACTGCAAATCTGTCTCACTCCTGCCTTACGATTTATGCCAACCCAGCAGCAGTGCAGACCGTGTCTTTGTGTCTGGATCATAACTCATTTAGTGTTTACGTTATTGTCATCTTTTGGAGACATTAATAGCTCTGAAATACGAAGGCAACAACAGCAACTCTCCTTCTGCTGACTCCTCTACAAGTTTGACTCTGGATTTTAAGGAACTGCAAACTATGCTAAAGCCATATTAATATTCATGGTGCTGTGGCTGTGTTGTCATCCAAAACAGTTCCATCGAGGTAAATTGGCGACAACTAAGGTTTAAGATTCAGCTGATTCAGTCATTGTTAAGATTAAGACGGGCACGGCGAGGATGTCTGACAACTCTTCCAGGCTTTGGGTTTCGCATCGCCTCTATGCACCAATAAAAAGTCAATCTTCGTATTGATGCAGCATGGCCCTAAGTAGTACAACTTGCATTGTCATCAAAATACTTAGATTGATTCTACACAGCAAGCAAAAAAACGGAGGCGCTTGTGCCTTATGAAGTTTCTATTGATTCCATTCAGCCAGATCACCTCTGTAATAAATGGGTACATTCTCATTCCTTAAGGCGATGGAGAAATGAAATGCCAGAGTTATGGCCCTGGAGAAGACATGGTGACTCGGAGGTTTGGTATGTGATGGCAGATCTGTGGATAAACCTATGTAACATTAGCATATTAGCCTATTACATTAGATCGAGCTTTTATGTTCTAGCCTAACTTTTCTAGCAATTATCAAAGATACTCATTTAAACAATATTGTTAACCAGTTCCAATGATGGATATTAACGTGAATACACGGTAGCCTTGAAAGGTACCACTTCTTGATGAGTGATGTTGTATGGACCTCTCAGATATGAATGGTTAAATGCTTGTTCTCTACAACCCCTGGCCATGTGTTGCGGGCTAGTGCTAAAAGGTTGTCTGTTCCATTTCTATACACTTCGGCCTTCCCTTTGCCATGGCAAGGGGTATGCTAGCAACCGGCTTTATTGTGTTACCTGGCCGAGCGATATTGTACAGTTTCAGAATGTTTATTTCCCTGAATATGTTTTCATTTTCTCCACGAAACCTGAGTTGGATTATGTATGTTAACTCCAGTGCGTATGTCATGTCATCATTTGACTGGCTTTTGGGAGTTAAAACCATTTGACCCCTGACCTTTCGACATGCACGATGCGAAATACATAAGCTCTGCTTACTGATCCAGGATGAGCTAATTAGGCTACACTAATACCTAGAGGAAATCCAGTGAAACACTCACACATTGGTGGAATTGAAGAGACCTGTATGTTTTACAGTCAAAGATCCTCCCATGTATGACTTGCCTTCCAAGCATACTTTTGCAACTTCCAGCCCAGCTATAAAAAGGCCCAAATCTCCTCCTGACCTAACCTAGTCATCAGACTCTACTGTAAACCACTGTGACTTATGAATGTGGAAACTGAGGGCAAATGATGCCAAGAGGTCAAATCTATTGAGTTACAGTTGCCTATGGAGGCAGATTTTAGTCTGGTTTAAATAATATAGGCCTAAATTCACGTGTTGCTATTGTTGATGTTGTGTGCAGGTCTAGCTCTGTTCCTACCCTGATACTATCTCACTCTGCATGTAACTATTGAGGTATATTGTTTAGATGTTTCACAAGTTTGAGTAATTACGCAGTTGGAAAGTTGTCGGTTAAAGAGTAACAATATGGGTTTATCGTAGCAATGAAGTCATCTTGCTAGCATCGCTTTCTGGGAACGTTTACCCTCCAACACATGCCATTAAACAGCCATTCAGTGGGATTGCGCTGTCCTCCGCTGATGAACAAGACAACAATTTCACAATCACCGCCATTTCTCCTGAGGTTTAATTTTATGCACTGAAGGGTTTAATTTGTCAGCTGACATATACTCCCTCTGTGGAATAACCTTCAGCAAACTGCAATAGTTGCCAAACACATGGCAGTCAAGGCCTACACCTTGTTTATGATGGTGGTTGCTCTTCAGTGCTTGCTATGATTAAGGTAGCCAACTAAAAACACTGTATTAGGCTAATCAGATCATATCTCTTTCTTTATAAGGGAAGATTTTCTAATACTTTTTCTCCATCACTGGTAGAGGCTAGCCTATTTGTTTGGCTTGCTTGTGTACCTGTTCCATTTTGCCTGTATTTGTTTGAGATGTAGGCTAGGCTAATGTTATTTTGGCCAGTGTTACATTGTATTGTATGTGTGTTGCATTGGATATTAGTCATCTGAAGGCTAGTGTGAAATGGATACTATTGATGGGGTTTAACGCTAGTGATGTTGCCGATTTCACCAACCTCACGTCTTCATTCTTATTGAGGGAGCAGCTCTCATAGGGGTGCGGCTGTGTCCACATGGTATCCTAATGGACAGATAGCCAACGCGTTCACTCTGGCCAATAACATCGAGGGCTTCTTGGATGTGGTCCAGGGTAATTGATCCCAGTGTGTGGCTGAGGGTAATAGCTGTTCATTTAGGATGCTTAAAATGTCCGTCATGGTGCTTATTTGTTGTGACCACAAACCGAAATTAAACCTCTGCAGAGACAATGCACACTGATTTAAAAGGTCATTTCCCCACGTAGAGATAGAAAAAACGAGTGGCTGGCTGCTCAGAAAAGGTATCTTCTAGACAGTCCTTTCTTTGAACCCGACAAAGTCAACCTATGGAAATTCCCCAACCAATGTCCCTTCACAGACAGGATTTTCAATGCCCTCACCTGATACAAGCAAATAGTTTCAAAGGTACAAACGGATGATCTATCATCTGACGATAGCCAAAAGCAGGCTAGCGGTCTGACTTGGATGCCTGCAAGGTCACAGAACGGGTGACAGGAAGCTGGTAACTGGAAACACTAAGGAGCATGAATTAAAGAAGAGAGAAAGGACTTTGGCTTCTGAGAACATAAGGGAGAAAGGAAGCAAGGTCTTTTAGGGTGTAAACGCTGCACCCCCCAAAAATATCTTGACCGTCAGGGGTGAGTGATTTCAAAGCCATTTTACATGTCTACTACTGAGCTAGCGTTGCGAAAGCGCACACGTTTGAACTTTCTGTACTGATTTAATGGTTACAAAAGGATTGTGACTAAGGCTGTGTGTCTGAATAAAAAGAGAACAGTGAAAGTTGGGTTACATATTTCAAACATTAACACCCAAGTGCAGGCTTTCCCTCAGTGTTGTGTGAATTGAAAGGGGAGACGGTCAGCCCATTCCTCAGTCTCCCCACCCAAGGGTGGTCACATGACACATTACAAACCTTTGAGTCACTGCCTCCACACTACGCCCCTGACTTACAATGTCCGAAGACAAACCCCTCTGCAGCACTGCCAAGAGGCAATCAGCTGGTTTCCTAAAGCCAGTGTCACTGAAGGGGCCCATTGGTGTTTTTTTACTGGAGGCAATGACTTGGGCTCACACCCAGGCATCGACCATGGCTGTCACCCAGGCACAGCTGAGGTGAGTCAGGCTCCATGGTCTCTCTCCAAAAGCCTGAGAGGTGGATTCTAGACTATTCCTGGATAAACTTGCCCTCACCCAGGATAAATGGAGCTCTCAGGGAAACATATTTTAACAAGTGTGTTAGCAAAGACCTGAGCTGTCATTCCACTGTAAGCACACCACTCAAAATGTGGTGTCGAGTTACGTGTACCTAGCCTACAGTACATGTCCAGGAGCCATTTGCCACTATATACTTGTTAAAACAGGCTTCTTTGTCAACTGCTTCCTGACCTCCGGCTATGTTTGGTTCCATAATTGCCTATGGATTTACATGATCATTACAATGTACACAATGACATCAGTGTACTGGTACAGCAGTTGGAAGTAATATGTAACGAGACGTACTCACACTGTAGTTAGAGTTTTCTACTCTGAGCTACTTGGGTCGGGACTGCTGCAGCACACTCCAAGCAACAGGACAACAGAGAAATAAACGTCAATATAAAACTATTGGCTATTTGGACTGATGCCAGAACCATCCATGATCCTATTAGTCTGTGTCACATGATCCCTGACGAAATGGAACACCTCACTCCTGCGCTAGCTGACAGCCCCTGAGAGGACTGCATCGGTGCCAATAAGTCATATTAGCTACATAAGTAAGTCAGTGGGGCTGAGAGTTATGCGCATACCTCTGGAGTCATCAAACAATGGCCATTTGAGAAAGGAAAATAGTATGCAGGGCACAGATTGGAGAAACAAAGGCACATTCACTGAGTACACAGAAACACTGTACAGCTGTGGATTTAGACAATGCTTATCACTGTACGTTGGGCTTACACAAACAAACAAATTGTCCATTCGGCTGTGCAGGGAGGAGCAGGGCAGTGTGGATGGCAGGACGTACTATGTAAGGTAGTATCTCCGGTAAGGCAATGTGCTGGCTGGCTGTGTGCTGGCAACCCTGTGGGGAATACCTGATGATCGTCTGGCTATTAATAGCCTGTCCCGGGCCGTAGAACTTGCCTGTGATCAGTGGATCAGCACAGAGATGAGAACACCGCGGTCAGTGTGTGTGTGCCAGCGGTCCTTTTCTTGTCCTGGCGAGAGGTCATTTTAAAGGAGAGGATGGAGCTCTGTGCTACACGTCACATTTCTCATTTCCATTCAGCATTACACTACCTCAAACTATCACCTTTTTTTTTTCAGGAGCACATGCATAGCAAACTGTCGGAATACATTCAAATGTAGGCTGTTCACATTTGCCTGACAATTTGTCAGTCTGGGTTTGTCCCGCTTAATGCTTTTTGTTGATAAGAATACATTGTACCCTCACAGTGAGTACACTTTTGTTGCATTGAACATAGACCAAGGCTGTGCCTCTCTCATTGCTGATGAAATCCTGATTGTCAGGGTCTGCCTTGGAGAGGCAGACGTCGCTTCTCTCTGCTCTTACCCAAAGCTGAGCCATGGCATAAGCCAAGCCCTTGTCTGGCTGCAGTGTGTGCATCTGTGTCTGCGTGTGAGTGGCATGTTGTTTGATGTTTAACCGGAGCAGACATACCACCCCCGCCTCTCCTCTCTTTTTCTGTGTCTCTGGCTCTCTTTCCCCTCTGCTAGGGGGAAGAGGAGAGAAGTGTGGATGGGGAGATGAAAGTTGAAAACATGCTGTCTTAAAGTGGGGGGCAGGGGTGTTGGCCTTGAAGGAGGCTGTTATTTGGTTTGAGAGTTGGACTACTAAGTTTATAATACATTTTTATGGCCAATAGTATGTGGAAAGGTGTGGCCCTTCCTTGTCTTTGATACTGAAATAGGAATTCAGGGCTTTCTGCGTCATCACAGCACCAGTCGTGTAGGCCTAGTGTACAGTACTACTTCATTCATCTAGTATGAGTTGTCTAAGTGAGTGCCTGAGAGCATACTTCCCTGAAGCTCCTGGGAGAGTGGATGAGCTCGAATAGGCCCATATGGAGACAGAGCCCCCCTGTGGTCCAGCACTATGAAAAGGCCAACTATGATCTTTCCAGGGGTGACTGCTGTGACACGGCCGTGTGGCTCCTGCTGATTCCGGTATGTGTTTCCAAACACAGCCTTATTGGCTATTTACCAAGGAACACAATTGAAGAGGTTCAGGCAGATATCTCTCCCTCAAAAGCTCTTGCAGGGGGATATTGCTAATGTCATTTTGTAATGTGCTGTGTTTTAAATAAACTATTTATTTGAAGAATTAACCTCAAGTAAACACTGTCAAGGTTTGTTCTGTTTCAGTGACAAGGTAGCTTACGTCCTTGGCCTCAGTGTTACGCTGAAACACATCCCCTGTTCACAACAGTGACTTTAATGTAGTCATAATATGCATCTCGCACTCCAGTTGACTGATGCCCAAGGAGATGTATGAAGATTAGTATTCAAACCGGTCCTCTTCTCTCAAATCTTGTTCCTCCCTCTCCATCTCACGACTTTCATTTATTTACGCTCACCTTCATCAGCTGATGTTCTAGATGTGGATCTATGGACCCGCCAACTTTGCTTTTTTTCCACTGAAAAATAGCAAAACGCTAATGAGTGACGAGGCAATTTTTATCATCCCCCGACTCTTTCTGAAGGGAGTTAGGCCAGAATGAAAGTAGTGCTCCTTCAAAGAGATTATTTCTGGGCTGTGGGCTTCTAATCTTGGGAGTGTGTGCGAAGGCAGCACTATTCTGGGTTTAATGTAGCCACATATGAGTGTGTTTCTAAAGATATGCTGCTGGTAGTGATGTCATGGTTATGCAAGGAGAATGCAGGCATTCAGTCAGATGAGTCTGCCGTGTGTGGGTGGTACATAGATGTTTTACACAGGTCTCTCATATCACCTGTAAAACTTGGAAACTTCCTCTAGACTTTTCCCCTGCCCTCTGTACCGACAAGCTCTCTGGGAGGGAAGACACACACACTCTTCCTCATTATTCTACCCAACCGTTTGAATTTTGCGGGCCTTGCAGTGTTTAGCATTGAATGACCTCGCACAATGAGAGAGACTTGGAGAGGAGATCCGATACAGGAACACCCGGAACTCTGCCATATCTGATCCTTTCCAGTGACACCAGGGCCTCCTGGCACCTTTTCGAGTCATAGATATGATACCGTGCATTGGCACCGAGGCAGCACTCTCCTCTCCTGTCACCACCATATTGCCCTGTCAGCTCTTATACGCTGCTTCTTTCCCTGCTCGTTGCTTGGATGCAAGTTGCATGAGAGCTCCTCCTTTGCACTATTAAAATCCACATGTGGTGCATAGGCCTACACTGAGCGGTGGGCAAAGAAAGCTAGGATTGTTTGCTATTCCTAACAAGGCCAGCTGCTGCCTAGTCATAAAAGCATGCCCTAGAAGGCGTCGGCCGCTGAATGACTTATGAATGCCGAATGTGGGTAAAGCTGTGTGGCGGCCATTGTTAGCCATTGTCCTTTCTGGCATTTGGACAGTGCCAGGCCTTTCCTGGATCTTTCTGTTTATGTGGCTAATTGCAACTGTGGTCTCCATAGCAAAGACAAAACATCCTGCAGATTTTGGAGACAATTGTGCTGCTTCCAGAATGAGTTGTTTCCTTTGACCCTGCTTTGTTGGGAATGACTGTATTCTAGAGTTGCAGGCCTCAGCGATCTGTTTTTGATGACGTTTGACCGGCAACCAGTCAGCCCAAACTGCATAGTTCACATTGTTTCCCCATAGAGAAGTATTCCGTCTTGCTGACTGTAATGCGATCGGGGAGATGTGTGTTCGCATTATTGTTCAAGGCAGATCAAGTAACCCAGAGGTTTTGTAATAGCAGAGACGCTTTGTTAAATGCTTCAGTTTTCCCCCTTCATAAGTACTTTGTACACCAAGATTTGTCATTCATCTCACACTGAACAGTGCCGTGCCCTTTCAGATTTCTATTTTTGCATATTTTTGTTACTGAATGTTGTCAGATCTTCAACCAAAACCTTAGATTAGATAAAGAGAACCTGAGTTTACAAAGAAAATGCAATGTTTGGTTTTCGCCAGACCCATCTTGTCCAGAAAGTTGACTCAAGTTTGCCAGGAAGCACCTGAGTGATCATCAAGACTGTGATGATGATGAGTCAAAAGTAGTCAAAAGTATAACTTTTTGGACGACATGGGGCCCGTTATGCCTGGCGAAAACCAAACATTGCATTCCACAGTAAGAACCTTATACCAACGGTCAAGCATGGGGATGGTAGTAGTGTGATGGTTTGGGAATGCTTTGCTGCCTCAGGACCTGGACGACTTGCCTTAATAGAAGGAGCCATGAATTCTGCTCTGTATCAGAGTATTCTACAGGAGAATGTCAGGTCATCCGTCTGTGAGCTGAAGTTGGTCATGCAGCAGGACGATCCAAAACACACAATCAAGTCTACACGAAAATGGCTAAAAAGCAACAAATTTGAAGTTTTGGAATGGCCTAGTTAAAGTCTGTTGCCAAAGCTTTTCTTTGAAGGAATTCACCTGACATCGAGATATGAGGTGTCCTTTCTCAAAGTTCGGCAGAACAGTGCTTTTGGAAAGTGTTGAGACTGTGACTGAACGTTCACGTGACACCTGTACGCAGAAAAGTTCAAGTACTATATGCATAGAAACAGAGAAGGGATATATCTGCCAGGTAGTGAAGTGACAGTCAACTCCAAGTGATGAAGACACTGCTTGGCTCCTTGCTTGTTGTCCCCAGGAACTAGGGATTCTGAGAACCCGTCATAAGATCCTTATAATGAGACCAATGACTATCCTCGCCATCTTTCTTCTCTGCTGTCCAGACCAGCTAGATCTGTTCTAACCATTTGTCTCACTCATCTCCATGCCTTCCTGGCATGCTGGTTAATTGACAAATAACCTTACGAGCCAAGATAATTAGCCTAATCAAGGCTATCTTTAGCATTACCACCGTTTTAAAGAACGTCCTCATAATCCACTGTGATTGCCAAGACGACAGTTAGGCCTACAACATCAGATAAAAAGGCAATACAGGAGATCCAGATGAGGATAAAGTGAATAAATACTGCAATAGTCATTAGCTTTTATTCAGGCTTGAATAATTCCGTCTCTTGTTTAGCCCCGCGTGTAGGATGTTAGCAGGTTGCAAGCTGTGTGAACACCTCAAGCATCCCACCCCCAGATGACAAGCTTCTTATCTTTTATGTACCGCTTGACCTTGTGTGGCTTTTGTTTGCAGACACCGTTTAGTGTAACGGGCGCTTTGAAAACACAACTTCAAAATGCTATTCATCATAGGATATTAAGTTAATGGTGCTGAATCTCTTATGGTTTGTCAAATTGATCTAGGCAATGTTTTGCAGAAGGTTGAAGCAACCAGAGTTTTACATGTAGTTACAGATGCCCTTTCAGGCAGAAGAGTAACCAGGGCTATTGACATTTTAGTGTTCACTAATGGCAAATGTAAATGTCTCTGCACAAGGACCGACCGCAGACAGCTTAGCAGACTGTCTGTTCCTTGTCCAAAAATAAACATCACAATATTCAAATGAGAAGTCTGTAGCATTTCATAAGATCAGCAAAGTCTTCCTTCAAAGAGCTCTTCTCCATTTATGAGATGCATGGAAATTATTCTCTCTGCACGAAATGCAAATCTGTTGTCCTTTCAGTGATGTTGTAATTATACCTGTTGATTTACAGGGTAATTCTCAGAGTCATGGCTGCCCAGGAAGTAAGAATGGCCAGTGATTTTAATGAAATGTGACATCTGAACACCCATAATTGAGGCAATTATCACCTGCTCCTTTGAACCAAAATAGCTGTGTAAAAGAAACACACACACACACACTGGGCTCCTATATAGGCATCTGTCACCACATCTGTATCTCACTTGAAGCTGACTGGCAGTATGCCAGATAATTGGTTTGGTGTATAGCCCTATTCGGACGGGATTAGTTTTACGGGGGGAGGTCGGGTAATGTAATATGTGCATGAGCACAAAACACCACATCTGTAATGGCGAATCTGCCATGTCAGTATTTCTTACATGAGACTAAAGTAACAATTCCAGCCAGTATAATCTGTTTTTTTCCCAGCAAACTCCAAGGTCCTCTGATAATATTACAGTTTGACAGGTGCTGTTCGTAGTTAAGCAAGAAAACAATAACAGATTTTTATGAATGACTCCTTAAAACAAGGTGCTGCGCATATATTTTATGAATGGCATACATTTATCAACTTTTACAGTGAATACTTGTGCTTATGTTTTGTGCCAATGAATTGAAGTTGAACCTCGCCAAATGCGGCAGTTTAATTAAATGTGCAATAAAGTATTGTGCTTTGGCCTATTTTAATGAAACCCTAGCTGGAAATGTAGGCAAAGCAGGACATCCCCGATTCCCCACTGAGCTAAACGTTTGGGAAATGTCAAGTTCACTTTCTCATCCAGGGCGGCAGGTAGCTTAGTGGTTAAGAGCGTAGTGCCATTAACCGAAAGGTCGCTGGTTCTAATCCCCGAGCCGACTAGGTGAAAAATCTGTCGGTGCCCTTGAGCAAGGCACTTAACCCTAATTGCTCCTGTAAGTCGCTCTGGATAAGAGCGTCTGCTAAATGACTAAAATGTAAATGTATATAAACGCATCTCAAGCGCGCTGTTCAGCAGCTCACATCAGCAGGATTGGCATTTTCATTAGGAGGGATATCTACTGTGGATCGCTAAAAGAGTGATTATGATCACACTTCCTCAATTTAAATATTATGGGGACACCTAAACATCTGGCAGCCAACACGAGTTATCAGTGTAGCCTTTATCGTCTAGACATGATGTTGAATATCTCCACGCCTAGAATAAAAACCTCCTGGCTTCAATCATAAGAGTCAATTGAATGAAGAAGAAAAAACTAATTACAGGGGGCAGTTTGGAAAAACTAAACAAATCGTCCTGTGGAATAACATATGCTGGGGTAATAAATACATAACCAACATCTCTAGTAATACTAGTCCCGTCCATGACACAAGTCATTGGATTTATTACAGCCTATGTGCTAAGCTCAAGTGGCCATCAGAAGGCAGTGCATGTCCTGCCAACATCAAATTCGGGTTAATAGCAAAACCTTTGTGCCCTCCTTCCCTAGCTCAGCAGTTCACTCAGGTTGTTTGGGAATTGTTCCTCTACGTGATTAGCATTGGGTACAATGACCAGAAATGTGTATAGGAATACAGAGGGAGTTTATCACTTTCGCTCTGATCATTGACTTTCTATACACCTCACAACTGGTAATAGAACACTCAATGCAATGTGTTTCTACTGACATTTTACATCCGTTTTTATATAAACATACAACATTGGATGCCAGTGTATTGTATTATAGATTAATCTGTTCTTACATTATTGATTTGCTTTGAAATTAACTTAACTAAAGGGTATCATGCATTGTTAAAATATATATCACCTTCTAACCCTTTTATACACACAAATGTTCTACTAAAGGGCATCCAGTTCCCCAAATGGGAGTCAAACCCAAGACCACCACCATCTTGGATTGACATTACAGCGCCAGAGAGTCCATGGGTGCATCTCTGCTGTCTAGAATGGCTTTCTGTGTCTACTTTCATTCATTAATGAACTTGATAGGTTAAAAAAAATCCCCAATCTACCATATTGCTTTCACCTATCCTGTGCCCTCAGATCAGTGCAGGGGAATGCAAGAAGAGGAAGCCACTTTACAGACACTGTTGCATCTCAAAAGTCTAGTGTCTTGACCTCTACTATTGTAATCTTTGTAGATTCCACCCACTGAATAACACAGACCAGTAGAATGTGTGTTCAGTTATGATATTCCAGAGTAGATACTTTTGGATCCGTGCCCTCAATTTCTAGTTATTTAGACAGATATTGCTGATGCTTGGTGCGGTCATTACATCACTGTGCTGTTGTTTCTGCACTATGATTGGTTCCCTGGCAGACGTCACCAGAAATACTCCTCAGCCACCGCAGTGGCCTCCATGCACTTCTTAGTGATTAAATTCCCTAAAAGAGAGGATTCTGGTTTTAAGAGAAGCGATAATGTTTTGAATGTTAACGATTCTCCCTTTGCACAGACACACTCTCACATACACAGCGATGCGTTTTCCTTGAATCTAGTTAAAAGCATTTGTAGAGTAGGGTGTATGGCTTTTATTTAATTTTTCTCAGTCTAGTCTGGATGGGGAAAACCCAAAGTATTCAGCCACGAGCATTAGTGAGGTCGAGCACTGATGTTGGGCGTTTAGGCGTGGCTCGCAGTCGGCGTTCCAATTCATCCTGAAGGTGTTCGATGGGGTTGAGGTCAGGGCTCTGTGCAGGCCAGTCAAGTTCTTCCACACCGATCTCTACAAACCATTTCTGTATGGACCTCGCTTTGTGCACGGGGGCATTGTCATGCTGAAACAGGAAAGGGCTTTCCTCAAACTGTTGCCACCAAGTTGGCTGCACAGAATCGTCTAGAATGTCATTGTATGCTGTAGCGTTGAGATTTCCCTTCACTGGAACTAAGGGGCCTAGCCCGAACCATGAAAAACAGCCCCAGACCATTATTTCTCCTCCATCAAACTTTACAGTTGGCACTATGCATTTGGGCAGGTAGCGTTCTCCTGTTATCCGCCAAACACAGATTCATCCATTGGACTGCCAGATGGTGAAGAGTGGTGATTCACTCCAGAGAACGTGTTTCCACTGCTCCAGAGTCCAATGGCGGCGAGCTTTACACCACTCCATCCGACGCATGGCATTGCATGATCTTAGGCTTGTGTGCGGCAGCTCGGCCATGGAAACCCATTTCATGAAGCTCCCGACGAACAGTTCTTGTGCTGACGTTGCTTCCAGAGGCTGTTCTGAACTCGGTAGTGAGTGTGGCAACCGAGGACATACGAGTTGTACGCTCTTCAGCACTCAGTGGTCCCGTTCTGTGAGCTTGTGTGGCCTACCACTTTGCGGCTGAGCCATGGTTGCTACTAGACGTTTCAACTTCACAATAATAGCACTTACAGTTGACCAGGGCAGAAATGTGATGAACTGACTTGTTGGAAAGGTGGCATCCTATGACGGTGCCATGTTGAAAGTCACTGAGCTCAGTAAGGCCATTCTACTCTAATGTTTGTCTATGGAGATCGCATGGCTGTGTGCTCGATTTTTATACACCTGTCAGCAACGGGTATGGCTGAAATAGACAAATCCACTGATTTGAAGCGGTGTCCACATACTTTTGTATATATGGTGTATGTGCACATTTCGGAGCTTATGTCATTCCTAGCCTTCTACTTTTTCTCCAAGGCTTGAGTTGTGTGATCCACCCAGACTGGGATTGACTTCACCCTCTTACTTAAGCCGTCTGTTGGAAAGGCTCTATCTGTGAGGAGCAGGGCCCTAGCTAACCCGTCTCAGTGGAGACAGACAGAGGCTACAGCATGCAGATGTTAGCCTACAGTGGAATCGCTAGTTGGAGATTAGCGCTGACTGGCGTTAAGCTGAGGAACTCCTGTGTCAGCCCGTTTCTCCTGAAGTAGGGCGACGCTTTAGAAAGCGACCGAGTAGCTGACTGAGGAGTGAGTCTGGATGGAGTGGACAGCTCAGATAAGCAGCCTTCCTGAAACTCATGATGGAAACCGCAGGAGACATCGTCTCCCGACCAACCCCTTAGGGCTAGAACAGTCCCTCTACTGTACATGCTCCAACGTCACTCCATTTTTACCCCTCTTTTTTTTCACTCGTTTGTTTCTGCTTCCCTGTATTGTACTAATTCTTATCTCACTCTTCCTTGTCTATTTTCTTTCTCTCAGTCTTTCCACTAGTCTTTCTTCGCTTCCCTCTGTCACGGCAGTTCTGTTTCTCAATTCCTCCCCCTCTCTCTCTCTCTCCTCCCTTTATCTCCTTTTTTTTTTAAATCTCAAGTTTAATATAGCTCATCAGCTGGAGTTGTCGTGTAGAAGGGGAGGGAGCCAGATGGCTGGGGGGTTGGAGGCAAGGGTGGAGGCCTGGGAGCGGGAGGAGCAGAGAGCAGTCATCTTTCCTCCTTTCTTTCATTGGTATGATTGTATTGGTTTTAATATGATTAGAGAGTAGTGTAATTAAGGGTCACGTAGGTCAACAACAGCCTTTGGAGAGCGATCTGTGTGCACCTTCGACTGACGTAGTGAGAGGAATCAATAAAGAGGAGTGTTTATGTGTTTATGCTAGCTTTAGACGTGTGGTTTGCATACGCATACCCATATGGTGTGTTGTGCAGCGTAAATGTTGCTCATTGGTAATGACTTGAAAATAGGGCTGTTTCTTCGAGTGGTGGAGCAATAGAGGACTGTTCCTATGACTCACTCACACACAAACACACGTGTCAGTGGTGCAGTTTATTCCATTCAGCAGCTACCACTTGTTGTAAAAGGAGGCCATTCAGTTCCTGACACTGATCAATAACTACTTTCCGCTTAACAATGACACAGGGCTCCATAGCACAAGCTGCTCAATAGAGGAAGGACATAGGGGGAAAACATGGGTAGGTGCAGTAAAGAGGTCAATGGAACGCAGACCGTGGGGGATAGAAGAAGGACGCTGGATTGGCGCACATTCAACACAAAATCTGATCTAACAAAGTGGATATTCGTCAAATTTGTCATGTGGTCACTAAAGTCCGATTTGGATATATTTAGCTGTTTTCGCTGCATACCATTTAGAAGTAGTCCCTTTTCAGATTTAGAAGAAGTGACTGCTAAATGCTAACTCCCGTTCCTATAAGCTGGTAGCATAGCTAGAATATAAAAATCTTGGTGGTAGTCAATCATTTTTAACTGTAATGCAGTTGATTGGTGACGATGACATGAACTTGCATTGGGTTTGACATCCATACAAGCTTACAAGCATTTTTACCTCAACATAGTGTGAAATACACATATAAACAACAGCTTAAATGTAGGATAATGTTGCTGGGGGGGGTAATGAGGAGATTCGGGATCTTTCCCCCACGGCATCTTTCCCCCACACATTTCCATTGTTTTGGTAGGGTTCCATTGACTTCTTTTACCTCTATCTATTGTAAAAGTTCAGGGAAAAATATAGGCAAACACTGTCCTCAACTATAACTAAGATCACTTTTGAGACAAAAATGTGTTTTCTGAAGTGTGTGTGCAGTCAAACAAGCTGTGAAGTGTAACATTCAAAATATCAGGGATTCTCTTGAATCAGTGTCTAAATGTAAGCTATCCCATTTAAGTCTGGATAGGATGAGACATTTTAATTACTTTTTCTCTCACAGTTGAGTGATAATTTTTCCCGACCACGCAGCTCGCTGGGTTGCTATTTTTGCCACTGCTGGCCCAGATTATTCAATGATAAACATA
This sequence comes from Coregonus clupeaformis, assembly GCF_020615455.1. Classification (NCBI taxonomy): domain Eukaryota; kingdom Metazoa; phylum Chordata; class Actinopteri; order Salmoniformes; family Salmonidae; genus Coregonus; species Coregonus clupeaformis. Next base: position 37,655,176 of record NC_059220.1, read on the forward strand.
AGCATGTTATGTCAATAGCCAGCCAGCAATAGCCACTCCACTAAGAGAACAGATTATAGTAATCAATGTGTGAAATTACATCCAAAGCCCTCGGTCATGTAAACACTATTTGAAGTTGGCTGGCATGGGAAGCCATTGGCTGCTCTATTTACTTTTGAGCGAGCATTGATATCTTGGCATTTTGAGTTCTCTGAAATATCGAGTGGAGTTTGAGGACAGCCTTGCCTTGAGTATTTGAAACATTTTTGGAAGTCGTTAATTAGCTGACACTCCAGAGAATGACTTGCAGTAAATGTAGCCCATACAAATAGCCTAACTAAGAAGGGTCAGCTTGCTTCAAGTGAAATCAGTTGTAGCCTATAAAATGTAGATTTTAGTTTTTGCATGCAGTCTTTACCACACCCTAATAAACACCTTCCCCACCTATTCCTGTTCAAATGGTGTTGAGGGCGAGAAGGAGTGAAGCAGAGACTGATGCTAGGTGCTTTGGGTGTGTGGCAGCAGTATTTTTGTCACAGCGGTGACAGCTCTATATTTGGCGGTCCTCATTTATCTTTCTATACAGGTGCCAAGCGGCCACTCTCCTAGACAGAAATCGAAACACGCACACACAGGTTATCTTTGTGATATACACTGTTAATACTGATGGCACAGAACTAAACCAATGTTTGGTCTTGAATTGCAGCCATGTAATCATTGTTATACACACACTTTGAGAATGACCTGCTTTGAAAGAACATGAGAATAGAGGGGAAGGAGAAACCGAGCTTGTGTAACTGAACCGCTTTCGATTATTGGTACAGCTGGTGCAAATGGTTTGTGTTATTGTGTATACCTGCTTGTATGTGTGATGATGGGACAAAGACTAATCTCTCTGCATCCTGCTGCCTTTGTGTGCTTGTGTGCCAGGGACTGGCCAATAGAAGAGCTGTTCTCTGTATAGGAGTCATACCAACAGTGGATTGGCCAGGGACTCTAACTGACAATACTGTACTGTCGTTTCTGTGAGAAATTTCTCGGCGTCATTGGCGTAAGAAGTATGCTTGGCCTTCACCTCTGGGTTATATAGCAGCAATCAGCAAATAAACCCAACTTCAGTTTGTTTTTGCTTTTGAGAGCCATAACTGGCAAATAAATGGACGGCAATAAAACCATATAGGCAAGGCAATGTTATCTACATGGTAAAAGCTTTTGTATGTTCTGGAAAATGTCTCACAAAATTAAAGCCAGTTTGACACACATTATGTTATGTTCATAAATTATGTTGACCTCTTTGTACACCAGTAGGTCCAGTTTTGTAGGCATTATCCTACATGCACTATTTATTTGGGTACATCTAGATCAGTGGTCAGCAACTGGTTGATCTCCAAGGCATTTCTAGTCGATCACCAAACATTTCTGTAAAAAAACAACGATAAAGCCTTGCGTTCCTATTTATTTTATTTGTCTCGTGCTGTTGGCGGTAGGTGCACCCGATTCGGCTACCCTGCGCGCCAGGTAGGTGAAGTGTTCCCATTTTGAACCATTTCATGTGTCTGAAGGTCCAAACTCTGCCTTCCCGGCGGGCCCAGAGAGCAAATCAAGTACACTATATAGGCCTACTACTAATCGGATGGCTCAGACGTACTGTGTCTGCAGACGTAAAAGAAAGCTGCAGCAAAGTTGATACTGTGAGATTTCAAAACTTTTAAAACCGTGACTAGAGAGACTGTAAATGAATACAGCAAAGAGCTGCCGGTTATGACTTGAGATCATGTTTAAGTTCTTACTCAGCACTGTCAACACTTTTTATTCAACACTTTTATAAGCCATGAAATGCACTTTCTTCCTACTTCCACTCACGCTACAACCAGCACTGCAGCTGTAATGAATTAATGGGAAAGTGTAGGCTATCTATAGGCTTGCGTTGTTATTATTAGCGGCTTGGGTCTTTTTTTAATATCGAGGAATATTTCACTTTCTCTGTTCATAGGAGTAACAACATGAATTTGTGCATGCGGTACGACTTGAGTTTCTCCATCAGCAGCTAGACTGTGTCCCTTTTTTGGCCATTGTCAGCGGAGGGAAGGGAGAACGGAGGGACAGACCATCAGCCCAGTAAAATAAAAAGCAAATGATTTAAATGTATGCTCACTCAGCTGTGCCTCACAAGTAATGCAGCGACTGATATATTACCGGTGTGATCATATAGCCTACCTCAAAAAAATGGTCCGAACAACAATTATTTGGCAGGGCAATTCAAGCAAAGCCAATATGCAGTGATCATGTATTGGGCCTATAGCCTACTGCACAAACCTCATTGCTACAGTGCTGTTTTTAATAGTGGTAGTGAGCGGTCTGGTCGGGTGAGGTTGTGTTTTCTCTAGCAGGAGGTAAGCTTGGCTTCTTACAGTGGGGAAAAAAAGTATTTAGTCAGCCACCAATTGTGCAAGTTCTCCCACTTAAAAAGATGAGAGAGGCCTGTAATTTTCATCATAGGTACACGTCAACTATGACAGACAAATTGAGAAAAAAAATTCCAGAAAATCACATTGTATGATTTTTAATGAATTGATTTGCAAATTATGGTGGAAAATAAGTATTTGGTCACCTACAAACAAGCAAGATTTCTGGCTCTCACAGACCTGTAACTTCTTCTTTAAGAGGCTCCTCTGTCCTCCACTCGTTACCTGTATTAATGGCACCTGTTTGAACTTGTTATCAGTATAAAAGACACCTGTCCACAACCTCAAACAGTCACACTCCAAACTCCACTATGGCCAAGACCAAAGAGCTGTCAAAGGACACCAGAAACAAAATTGTAGACCTGCACCAGGCTGGGAAGACTGAATCTGCAATAGGTAAGCAGCTTGGTTTGAAGAAATCAAATGTGGGAGCAATTATTAGGAAATGGAAGACATACAAGACCACTGATAATCTCCCTCGATCTGGGGCTCCACGCAAGATCTCACCCCGTGGGGTCAAAATGATCACAAGAACAGTGAGCAAAAATCCCAGAACCACACGGGGGGACCTAGTGAATGACCTGCAGAGAGCTGGGACCAACGTAACAAAGCCTACCATCAGTAACACACTACGCCGCCAGGGACTCAAATCCTGCAGTACCAGACGTGTCCCCCTGCTTAAGCCAGTACATGTCCAGGCCCGTCTGAAGTTTGCTAGAGTGCATTTGGATGATCCAGAAGAGGATTGGGAGAATGTCATGTGGTCAGATGAAACCAAAATAGAACTTTTTGGTAAAAACTCAACTCGTCGTGTTTGGAGGACAAAGAATGCTGAGTTGCATCCAAAGAACACCATACCTACTGTGAAGCATGGGGGTGGAAACATCATGCTTTGGGGCTGTTTTTCTGCAAAGGGACCAGGACGACTGATCTGTGTAAAGGAAATAATGAATGGGGCCATGTATCGTGAGATTTTGAGTGAAAACCTCCTTCCATCAGCAAGGGCATTGAAGATGAAACGTGGCTGGGTCTTTCAGCATGACAATGATCCCAAACACACCGCCCGGCAACGAAGGAGTGGCTTCGTAAGAAGCATTTCAAGGTCCTGGAGTGGCCTAGCCAGTATCCAGATCTCAACCCCCATAGAAAATCTTTGGAGGGAGTTGAAAGTCCGTGTTGCCCAAGCGACAGCCCCAAAACACTGCTCTAGAGGAGATCTGCATGGAGGAATGGGCCAAAATACCAGCAACAGTGTGTGAAAACCTTGTGAAGACTTACAGAAAACGTTTGACCTGTGTCATTGCCAACAAAGGGTATATAACAAAGTATTGAGAAACTTTTGTTATTGACCAAATACTTATTTTCCACCATAATTTGCAAATAAATTCATAAAAAATCCAACAATGTGATATTCTGGATTTTCTTTTCTCATTTTGTCTGTCATAGTTGACGTGTACCTATGATGAAAATTACAGGCCTCTCTCATCTTTTTAAGTGGGAGAACTTGCACAATTGGTGGCTGACTAAATACATTTTTTCCCCACTGTATATGGTGTCGAGTAAAGCTTAAACCATGTATTTAGATTGTCGGTAGGTATTGTAGTTAGGTATTGTAGGTAGTTTATCTAGGTAGTTATTGTAGGTAAGTATTGTATTCGGTTGAGCCCGGTGAAGTACGAGGCTAGCTAACCCACTACCTGGACCAATAAAGCTAGCTAGTTAGCGGGTAGCTACTGGTAACTATTAGCAACTGTGGATAGATGTTTTCAATGTTATTTTACGCTTAAGAGTACCTGTAATTATGCCCTACCTCTTTAAGGAATACCTGGAATAGTATAAAGTAATCCTTCTCCCCCCACCCCCCATTAAAAAATAAAAAATAAAATGTTTTTACAAAAAAGTGGTTCTCCCACTGGCTATCATAAGTTGAATGCACCAATTTGTAAGTCGCTCTGGATAAGAGCGTCTGCTAAATGATGTAAATCTAAATGTAATAGGTTAATGTTGCATAGGCTTATGAGCGGTAGATCTTGGCATGCATTTTGACTTAGAAAGTGATCTTGACTCAGAAAAGGTTTGTGACCACTAATTTGACAAATTATCGCTTTAAAGCAAAACCATTCTCTTCTCCATCTTCCTCTCTCCCTTTCCCTCCATTTTTCAGTAGGAGCATAATTTAGACCCAACGGCCCTCCACCCTATCTACATTCTAATTATAGTCTTGTTAGCCCCCGAGAGCATTCGTTCCCTAAAACAATGATACCGTTAACAATAGAAGTGGGAGGACAACAAGAAGCCAGCGCCACCATTGTTTGTGCTCTTCTTCTTACTGTTTGTGCCTGAAGAGAAACAAAGGACCTCTGTGTACTGTAAATATGTGCTGATATGATACTCAGGCTTATGCCACGGGTGATTAGCCCCAGCAGCAGCTAACTGTCGCTACATCTGTCAGCCAGACAGAAGCTCTCCCTCTAAGTCAACAGATAGTAGAGACAGTTTCTAAACCCAGAGGTGCAACATCGTGAGATTTCCAGGAACGCTTGCAAAGCAGACCAGGCCGGGGTTTGAGCCAATGTCTTAAGTAGTATAACATGTTATTACTTCAACCTTGTGAAAGTGACAAACAGACTAGTTTTAAAAAATGTATCGAAGGAATGCCTTTGATTTGACGGCCTGCACATGCGCAGTTCGGCACGAGACGACCTTTAGACCCGATGAAGTGTTTCTACGCATGAGCGTAGCTAGCCAACGTCGCCATGACATCGCCTACAAGCGTGATCGGGGATTTCTATTGGAGAAGAAGTTTCTGCCTCGCTTCATAGTGTACTGTCTTTGGTCGAGAGTTAGCAAACATGCTAACACTAAGCTAGCCGTGGTTGTTAGCTTCGCTGGACATATGGCTATTGCCATGCCCCAGATACAATGATTCTACTGTATTCTGTAAAATGCAGTTGGTGCCATGAGCTAACTGAACATAGACAGATGTTTATGCATGTCACTGCTTCTATGCTCAGTGGCATCATCTCAGCTAAAGTCGCTGTCAATGTGTAGACACTGACCAACTACTAGTGATGGGGGAATAAATCGATACAGTTACATATTGCGATTAGTGCTAGTCGGCTCTACCTGAGCCAAAACTCTGGTATTTTTCATAGCTTATTCGCCATCTTCTTTTTAAGTAATGAGCCAACATGTTTTCAGGACTTTTATTTCCACGACTGATCAAAACAAATGTTCTCATGCTCTCCCTTGTGTCTCTGCAGGAGATGTATACAGAGCAATATATTTGGAACATCAAATCGCAATAATATCGCAGTATTGAATCGCAATACATATAGAATCGCAACTAAGTATCGTGAGAATATTGTATTGTGAGGTCCGTGGCAGTTCCCAGCCCTACCAACTATCCTCTCCAGATTACTCCGTGTTATGGGTCATGTGTTATTGCCCTCCCTCTTCTATCTCAACCCCCTCTTACTGTGGCTATAGGTGTGTTGTCAGTAGGTGCATCCAGGTGTGCCACAAGTGTGTGTGCCTAGTAGCTAGATCAGAGGGCAGAGGAGTGTGTGAGGGGGAAATGGAGCGTGAAAATGAATGTGGTAGCAGTGGTGATGGTGGGTGAGTGCAGGGCAGTGTGGGAGGGAGTGTGTGTGTGTGTGTGTGACGAATGGCTCCAGACACATGGGACCGTGATGAGACTGACTGGCAGCCAGGCGTCACCCAATCATCCCATGACTCATCTCCGCTGATGGGCCAGATGGGTCCCCAATGAGGGCCCTGATTGAAAAACACACTGTCTGTGAGCGTGTCTGTGAGAGTGTGTTAATGGCCGACCCGCGAGACTAAAGTGGCAAAGAGCTCAGATCAGGGACCTCGCTTTCTTTGTAGAGAGGTCAGCTGTAGTCATGAGGATGGCGTGTTGCCAAGCGTCTCTCTGAGTGCTTAGCAGAGTAGAGGGAGAGTCCAGTAAATGTTTGGCGTGACACTTTTATGACAGGGCTTTTAGGGAAGTGTGGCTTTATTGCTCTGAGTGGTCATTAAGTCCCCATGGCAGAGGGACTGCATGCACATAAGGTTGACCTTTCTCTCACACTCGTCTACACACACACCCAGTACCCTGCCCTGAACCTTAGTCACTGTTACTAGCCGGCTACCACCCGACACTCTGCCCTGAACCTTAGTCACTGTTACTAGCCGGCTACCACCCGACACTCTGCCCTGAACCTTAGAGACTGCTGCCCTATGTACAGTGGGGAGAACAAGTATTTGTTACACTGCCGATTTTGCAGGTTTTCCTACTTACAAAGCATGTAGAGGTCTGTAATTTTTATCATAGGTACAATTCAACTGTGAGAGACGGAATCTAAAACAAAAATCCAGAAAATCACATTGTATGATTTTTAAGTAATTAATTTGCATTTTATTGCATGACATAAGTATTTGATCACCTACCAACCAGTAAGAATTCCGGCTCTCACAGACATGTTAGTTTTTCTTTAAGAAGCCCTCCTGTTCTCCACTCATTACCTGTATTAACTGCACCTGTTTGAACTCGTTACCTGTATAAAATACACCTGTCCACACACTCAATCAAACAGACTCCAACCTCTCCACAATGGCCAAGACCAGAGAGCTGTGTAAGGACATCAGGGATAAAATTGTAGACCTGCACAAGCTGGGATGGGCTACAGGACAATAGGCAAGCAGCTTGGTGAGAAGGCAACAACTGTTGGCGCAATTATTCGAAAATGGAAGAAGTTCAAGATGACGGTCAATCACCCTCGATCTGGGGCTCCATGCAAGATCTCACCTCGTGGGGCATCAATGATCATGAGGAAGGTGAGGGATCAGCCCAGAACTACACGGCAGGACCTGGTCAATGACCTGAAGAGAGCTGGGACCACAGTCTCAAAGAAAACCATTAGTAACACACTACGCCGTCATGGATTAAAATCCTGCAGCGCACGCAAGGTCCCCCTGCTCAAGCCAGCGCATGTCCAGGCCCATCTGAAGTTTGCCAATGACCATCTGGATGATCCAGAGGAGGAATGGGAGAAGGTCATGTGGTCTGATGAGACAAAAATAGAGCTTTTTGGTCTAAACTCCACTCGCCGTGTTTGGAGGAAGAAGGATGAGTACAACCCCAAGAACACCATCCCAACCGTGAAGCATGGAGGTGGAAACATCATTATTTGGGGATGCTTTTCTGCAAAGGGGACAGGATGACTGCACCGTATTGAGGGGAGGATGGATGGGGCCATGTATTGCGAGATCTTGGCCAACAACCTCCTTCCCTCAGTAAGAGCATTGAAGATGGGTCGTGGCTGGGTCTTCCAGCATGACAACGACCCGAAACACACAGCCAGGGCAACTAAGGAGTGGCTCCGTAAGAAGCATCTCAAGGTCCTGGAGTGGCCTAGCCAGTCTCCAGACCTGAACCCAATAGAAAATCTTTGGAGGGAGCTGAAAGTCCATATTGCCCAGCGACGGCCCCGAAACCTGAAGGATCTGGAGAAGGTCTGTATGGAGGAGTGGGACAAAATCCCTGCTGCAGTGTGTGCAAACCTGGTCAAGACCTACAGGAAACGTATGATCTCTGTAATTGCAAACAAAGGTTTCTGTACCAAATATTAAGTTCTGCTTTTCTGATGTATCATACTTTTGTCATGCAATAAAATGCAAATTAATTACTTAAAAATCATACAATGTGATTTTCTGGATTTTTGTTTTAGATTTCGTCTCTCACAGTTGAAGTGTACCTATGATAAAAATGACAGACCTCTACATGCTTCGTAAGTAGGAAAACCTGCAAAATCGGCAGTGTATCAAATACTTGTTCTCCCCACTGTACATAGTCATTGAACACTGGTCACTTTTTTTAATAACGTTTACATACTGTTTCATCCACTTTATATGTATATACTGTATTCTAGTCATGGCTCCACTGCTGTACACCCCTTTTCTATTCATATACTGTCTATACACACCATTGAATGTATATATATTTATGTTCCAGTCTGATATTGCGCGTTCTGATACTTCTTAATTAAAAAAAAAAATTGATTGTGTGTTTTATTTTTTCATTGTATTGCTGGGTATTACTGTACTGTTGGAGTTAGAAACACAAGCATTTTGCTGCACCTGCGGTAACATCTGCAAATCCGTGTACGCAACCAATAAAATGTGATACACAGGCACGCACCCCCCACCCCACTAACACACACCTTATGGCATCACAGCTTCAGACAGATTGAACCGTGCTCATTGTAATGATAAATAATCATAGGGGAACGGGGACTTCCCATTGTTATTGTTACCCAACCCCTCCTCCAGCCCTCCACCAGCCCCAGTCAATCTGAGTAATGCCCAGTAAAGCCTCTTTTCCCCAGCTCTCCGAGACACTTTAGGGAATGAAATGGGGCCGTGTCCTCCCACTCTGTGGGATCTATTCTGGTCTGCATTATCTACCGGCCATTTGTTCCAGTGACTCTGTTCACTTCCTCACTGCCTGTGTAGCAGGTGGATAGGTGTGTAGATACATGCCATTATGTCTACCAAATGTAGGCCTATGTACATTCTCCATAGTGGTTCTATACCAACATCTACAGTGTGTTGGTCATAGTGGTGTGTTATTATGGCAATGGGATGATATGATGGCGATATTGCTATCACAACACACAACACTCATACTATTGCTTTCCCTGCAACAGTTACAATACATTTATTAGTGTCACAGCTCTGACAGTGGCTGAGGAGTTCAGTGACTGGCCATGGACTACAGGAGTACTAGTAGCAGAGTCAAGTAGGAGATGCTCCATATCAGTTCCAGGCTATTTCCTCACTGTCTTGCTTCAGCATCTTCCCCTTGAGCTCTGTGCAGACAGCGTAGTGCAGTACTTGGAGGGGTAAACCAACAAACAAACGTAGAGGCGCAGGCTCCTGAGAGCAGGTGGTGGTGGGAAAGTGTCCTAAACTCAAGGCAATCTGAAAAGCGTTCCAAATTCAATCTGGGCTGAGGTGGGAGTGGAGTGGACACACACACACATCAAGCAAAGTAACACACGCATGCATAGTAACACACACACACACACACACACACATTCCCCACCCACATTAGCTAAATAGCCTAGTCACAGTCCTAGGTTTTATTTTCCTCTTAAAGAATAATTGTATTCTACCATAGCAGCCCTTTGGCATACTCTATTGTACGTGGGAGGGAGAATGGTGCTGTTAATTGGAATAGAAAAGGTGTGGTACTCACAATACAACTAGTATTTGTCATTGTAGATTGGATGTGTGACCACAGTTACTGTGCACACTGTTATCGTCTCTTTACTTTTGGGTGCGGTGAATCACTGAAAGGCAAAGGTAATAGGAGGCTAGGTGTAACTGATAGTTGCTGTCCTATTGTTGGCTTTAGCAGCATGGCGGCTCGTGAAATAATTGTGCCTACTTCAATTGATAAGGTATCTATTCTGTGTGGATGTGTTGACGTCAATGTAGGTTCATCATCCTTGAAAGAGCACCACCAGTCTTGAGTTGAATTGATGTCGTTTGCTTTTACGTCAGGCTTTGTTCACATCGAATAAAGAAGAGGAAACCAAACAGTTTCCAGAAAGATCTAAAATGGTGTCCTCTATGCCTGCCTTATCCAGTTATCAAGGCAAACAAGTGCTTTATCAAAAATCTTGCGTTCTATCAACGAAGCCTGTCCTCCCAACCGTCCCATGTGGCATTGCCAAGCTCCCACAGTTATCTGACAGTGTCTGTCTGTCTGTCTGCATCGCTTTCTGTGTCGCTCTCTGTCTCTGCCTGTGTGTGTCTGTCTGCTGGAAAAAGGCACTGTTCTCACTCTTCCATTTGAAAATATGATTTATTACAAAATTCACTAACGTTTTGGCGATCTCCTTTGTGTGTCTCCTCACCCAGGTGAACTTTGTGGTGTGCCAGCTATTTGCCCTGCTGACGGCCTTCTGGTTCCGCCTCTACCTCCATCCCAGTAAGACCAGTCCTTTCATCAGGCATGTGGTGGCCACGCTACTTGGCTTCTACCTGGCCCTCTTCTGCTTCGGCTGGTGAGTACTGTTTAATGGTACTGTTACAGGTACTGCACAGTCCTCTTCTTTCTCACCCTCACCTCTTCTCCCCAAATTCTGCTTTCATCTCTGGTTCCCTTCTTCATCTCCCCCCCCCTCCCCTCTTCCTCCTCCATCTCTCCCTCCTTCACACCTCCTTGCTTCAACCCTTTCCTCCATCCATCTTTGAGCCGGAGTACCTTCTCCTCCACCCGTCTCCCTCCCTCCACTCATCTCTCCTCATTCCCTGCCTCTGTCCCCACTCCCTCCAGCTCTCCCTCCATCCGTCAGGGGCCAAGGTAAACTGGTCGATGCGGGGGTAATTGATATTCAATTAGGGAGTTGTGGGCCCGTTGTAAACGACCTGAAGTCCCTTGGCAGTGTGCCTCTTAGGGTTTAGTCTGTCTCTGTGTGTACTGTCTGTGTGTACATGAGCAGGCCTGGGAGAAATGCTTAGCGTGTGAAACGTTGAGTCATTCCACCATTGCAGCAGTTCTGAGCATGTTTAATGTGATGTCATTCAGGTACATGATACTGATGGTAAGGTGATACTGTTGTGGTCAGATCACATTTTGTGTGGTGACTTTTAGTGTAACTTATGTATCTCTTGTTAGTCAGCTGTGAAATGTACCTTAACGGCTTTGTAACATTGAATACATTGAGGAAAGTAGTACCATAAACGCTGCGTGAATTCCTATCACTTTAGTTTGACAATCACTGACAAGCCATTCCACTGACTAACTTTATAACACACTCCTCCTATCTCAGCCCAGCTAGCGCTCAATTCTCTGTCATATTGACTCTAAAACACACACACACATGTCACACACACACACACCGTCACACACACACACACACACACACCGACACACACACACACACACGCACACACCGACACACACACCCACACACGCACAGTCACACACACCGCCACACACACACACCGTCGCACACACACCGTCACACAAACCGTCACACACACCCACACACGTCTCACACACACACGACACACACACAAACACACACCGCCACACACACACTCACCGTCACACTCACCGACACACACACACAAACACCGTGACACACACACCGTTACACACACCGTCACACACACACACACACCATCACACAGTCTCACACACATGCTCTCACACAGTCAGTCACACACTCAGACACACACGCAGTGACTTACTCCACTATTCTACTCTACCTCACACTCTGAGGACAATGCCCTATGGGACTTACCAAGAAGTACACTATACTCCTTAGGACCGGGACAATACCAGTATCACAATCTTTTTCCCACGGCAAAAATGAAAACACGAAGCAGACAAACTCTTTGGTCTTTTAAACTGCTGTATGTAATATATTGTGTGTTATAGCTTGGAAAATAAATGAATGCTACTCTGGATGACAACATAATGTTTGTTTCCAACAAAACGGACAGTGAAGTGGTCCAATTTATATAACTTTTTGTTAATTTAGCACTGTTAACATATCATTTATAGACGGTATTGTAAAAATCCATGCCGGTACGAGGATCCATGTAAAATACAAGGGAAAGAAACGCACCCCTATTTAGGCGAGGTGCTGGCTGACGGCGTAAAACACTTCAAAAAGAAAAGGAAAGCCGCACACTCTCGGAGCTCAGATGCAATAATTTAATATCTTAATAACCAACGTTTCGACAGACAAGCTGACTTCATCAGGGTATAATGACAAACACTGCGGGTCACTGGTTTATATAGTGTGAAAGGACACACGCAGGTGTCTGTAATCATGGCCGGGTGTGGCCTTGATAGCATTGGCCAATTCACAGATAAAAACAACATACAAAAAACATGGATAGCATATGATCATAGATACGAGCTATGAGGATCCATACCAGTATATCTTAAAATACGATATATCCCTAATCATTAGTAATAACAGCCACAGTAGGTCAAAATGTCGCCTACTCCATCTTTCTTTGGGGCTACCATCCCTCTTAAATGCCAATGTAGCCTGACAACCAACCATACTACAGTATATGGCAGTTGGTGCTATCCAATGGTAGTACACCTGGGATGAATTGTCAGTCCCCATGACAGTTTGGGGGTGCCCCCTGCTGTTGTGTTGGTAAACACACAATGTGTAATCTCATCTCCGGGACAGTGTTGGTTTATCACACCCTTCAAAGGGCACAGTCAGTCTGTGTGGTGTTGATGATGATGATGATGATGATGTGTCTGTCTGAGAGCCCATACTCAGTCACGACACACACACACACACACACACACACACACACACACACACACACACACCTAAGTCCTCAGAGATGTAGTCATAACATAGTACAGAGATCTCAGGGTTGTGGCCGTAGGGAGTGACTGTCCACTATCCATAGTCGCGCTAGACTTTCTTATTCATGTATGGCCCTGGTCCTGATGAGAAACTGCCCCAGAGTTCTGCTGTGCCTGGCTGCATGACAACACTCTGTACTTTCCCTTTCCATGTCACTAGAGATTTATTCGCCTTCAGGAATTTGTTTTCCTCAGTACTGGATGAAAGAGGGAGGGAGGGAGAGGGAAAGAGTGTCAAAAAGCAGGGAGAGTGACAGAGTGGATAGGAGTGAGACAGAGGGCACAGTGGTGATCCATCTAGTGAATGTTAAGTTCTGACTCCTTGTCGGTTTCTTTTCCCCACAGGTACGCCTTACATTTCCTGGTCCAGAGCGGCCTGACCTACAGTATCATGATCTTTGCTGGGCTGGAGCACATGCACAAGTGAGTAATGCTTCTATTTCCTCTGAAACTGCTCATTCACTGGCTGTATACTGTAGCAGCAAGACCAAGAATGGCCAAATCAAAAGTCTCCAGTGAACACGTGATGCCAACTCATGACGTCGTCGCTTTTCATAAAGCATCGCTTCCAGAAAACAAATCATAGTCCATCTTTTCACAAGGCTGATTAATTGAATAGAAATGCATATGGAAGAAGGTAATTGGCCTTTATGTAGAGTGGTGTTCCAGAACGTCTTATCCAGCAACAGAAAGGCCTTGACCTTGTGCCCAGCTGTTTCAATTCATCTTTACTGAAGTGCTTAATTTGAGCTGGATTCTGCCGGAACAGGATCCGGCACCTCTCAGTTTTGGACTGTTTTGTTCCAGAACCTATTTGCCAGGATCCGGTACCTCTCGTGGCATGAATAATTATTTTAATTGTTTGCGATGTAAAAATTATAATCAAAGCGATGAGAGTTAATTCGTGTTGCCTCGTTAATTCTCCTGCCCCCTAAAAAGAAAAACGTACCGTGAACACAGATTTTCAGCCCACACCTGATATTCTAATCATTGATTCGGGTTGGGCCGGCCCGGGCTTATGGTTTGCGCAACATTTTAGCCTATGTTTGGTGAGCGAGAGAAACTAGAATCAGCACTTTCTATGATCTCTCTCTCCCTCTCTCTGCTCTGATAGACATGACCCTGCAACTCATCTCTCCAGTTTTGCGCTTCATCATTTATTTCCTTATAGAATCACAGACGCGGGAAGGGTGCTGCAGCACCCCTAATAATACAAATAATTGTAATTATGGGGAGGTACCCCTGATAAATTGAAATACATTTGACAAAGTTATGAAATTACTGCTCTGTTCAGCAAGAAATGAAATGATTTACAATACTACACCAGGAGTACGCCTATAATTTAGCCACAGAGGATCAATAGCTTATTTTATTTTTTTATTGTCAAGCTGTGGATTGTGTGTATGCATCACAATCACAAGGCATAGCCTACAGTCGGGAACAAGCGGCAAATCTCTCAGTAAACAGCATTCAGCCAAAATAGGCCTTTCGCAATATTTCAAATACAATCGCAGGAAAACTAAGGTTGGAATGCAAATGGCTGCTTCTAAAAAGAGAAGACTCTAATCTGTCTGTGGGCTACCAAAATATTTGATCAACTTCCAAATAGGCCTATCGAGTGACATTGTTTTACAAAGTAAAACAAGAGAGTGACACTTTTGACATGCGCCATTGGCCAACACCGGTGAGTAAGCTGCGCATCATTAGGTGAGTCAGTGAAACTGGAAAGCTTTTTTAGGACTATAATTTCCTCTTCATATTGTACAATATGTGTCTCCACACACCTAGCCCTGGGCTATTGATGGATTCAAGACAAGGTCGTTTTTATTGATCTCGTTCTAAAATTGTCAGTGTGAAAGTAGCCTGTCATTTCTTTTGTGTGGTATTAAAAAGTCTCCAGTCATGTAAAATGACATAGAATTGCATGAAATGCGTTTATAAAATGCAAATGTTTTGAATTTTTGTTATATAAATATACATGAGGGATGAGACTGGCCTTCCTTGGATCACCGTGTAAGTTCCGGTGGTAAAGCGTTCTGTTGGTGCTAACGAGCCTGAATTCCTGATGGTGATGGAAATACCCCTCAGGCGCCCACCCCTGCTTCCACCCCTCCCCCCAAACACTCTGAGGAATGCAACTATCTCTCCCCCCAGCCACCTTCTGTGGTTATTTTTACTGAGGGACAGGGCTGTGAGGTCAGGTGTGAAAAGGAGTGAAAGCTCTCCCCCAAGGGAAGGCTCTACAAATACCCCATCTCAATATCCATCACAACGACCAGCAACAGTACAATGTAGGAGGACCCTGATGGTAATGCACTTTAAGCGTCCACTCCGTAATCGCATTCGGAGGTGACATTTCAAAACAAAGGCCTAAGTCTAATTGAACAGCAATGGAGTTGTTTTCATGGACATTTTTGCTTCCTCTTGAGGTTCTAGGATGCAGAGGAATGTGGCGGTCATCCAAGCTGAGCTGACATAGGACAACATCTCACAGCAGGGCCTGGTTTAGAGTTCAGCCTCTGGGTTTGGCTTACTCAGTCAAGTCAGAGTACGGGGCACGGTGACCAGTTCACGTTCCTATTTTGTTGACCCGCAAGGTTTTGCGTAACCCCTGGGTTTATCAGGAAAACGGGGGTGCTGTGGGTGTTGAGCTTGCAGATGCTGTTGATCTCTATTGGAACCCCCAGATCTGATCTTTGAATTGACATAGCAGGTCTTTTAGGGGTCGTGAATAGCTTTCTAGATGTGTACAGTTTAATGTAGTATGACTACTGCTTGATCACTATGGCTGTGATCCTACAGTCAAATCAGCAGAGACAAGCTCTACTTTTTCACATCAGCTTACATTTGTCTGCTTTAAGTTTGCCCTACTTTACGTAGTGGCAAGTGGTCGTTGGGAGTAAATGGCGCAGAGGAGACCACCCATGTGAATAAAATTATATGAAATTATAATGATTTTGATAAAACATTTAACGGCATGCCAGAGAGAATTTTTTGCTGTTTATGGTTGAATAAACTGGCGGCATGGATGCATATATTATCATGTAGCCTATCCAGTATGAGGCAGTTTGGCAGTGGAATTTTTCAATATGGCTATAAGAGACTATGACGTTGGACATATTTCTCTTCTGTCTTTCTCATCAACATCTCAAGAATTTGCTTCAGGGCAGAGAGGAGTGGTAAGATGAAGTCTGGTTGACAAAAAGAGAGGGTGAAAATTGGATGTAGCCAAAGACTTGGGGGGGGGGAAATAAGTCATGGGAGGACTGAAATTACAGAGGTAAAAAAATCAAGGGTACAGTTCTTCTAGTACAGTATGTAGAGCGAAAATACACGACATTATTTACAATATCATCCCTCTCCTCCTGCAGCTCCATATCATCCCTCCCTCCTCTTTCATCCCTCTACCCTCCCTCATCCCTCTATCCTCCCTCATCCCTCTACCCTCCCTCATCCCTCTACCCTCCCTCATCCCTCCCTCCTCTTTCATCCCTCCCTCCTCTTTCATCCCTCCCTCCTCTTCCATCCCTCTACCCTCCCTCTACCCTCCCTCTACCCTCTACCCATCCTCCCTCATCCCTCTACCCTCCCTCATCCCTCTACCCTCCCTCATCCCTCTATCCCTCCCTCATCCCTCTATCCTCCCTCATCCCTCTATCCTCCCTCATCCCTCTATCCTCCCTCATCCCTCTACCCTCCCTCATCCCTCTACCCTCCCTCATCCCTCTACCCTCCCTCATCCCTCTACCCTCCCTCATCCCTCTACCCTCCCTCATCCCTCTATCCTCCCTCATCCCTCTATCCTCCCTCATCCCTCTATCCTCCCTCATCCCTCTATCCTCCCTCTATCCTCCCTCATCTCCACCTCCATCCCTCTGCCTTTGTCCAGAAACCTCACCAGGCAGATTATAATAGAATTTCCTGGAAAGCATTAAACACAGCGGAGGCTGGCGCTAGGAACGCTCGCAAGCCCCACGAGAGCAAATAAATCTCTATAGATGTTAAATGGAGCAGAACAAACATCCATCTACAGTAGGCCCCAATCCTCTGATTGCAGTTAATCTGAAAACCACCTTGCTAATGGAGTAGCCTAGCTCCTCTGTGCAAAATACAACACTATATTTGAAATTATATTATCGTATAGTTGTGGCCATATCCAACTCACATAACTGTCATGGTGTCATTTTGGTGACTTGATGATGCAGTCTGGAGGATTTGGGACAACTGGGTATTTGAAGCTATTATTCACACAACTCTGTGTTTATTGGTAGGCTACGTGCATAGAGTTGTCATTCACTTGCTGTTGTGGCAGCAGCACTGTTTTCTTCGGAGTAATGATCAACTTGTCTGTTCTCTCACCTGTTGAACGTTCTCTGAGAAAGGTTGGGGAATGTTCTAGAGAGGGAGTCCTCAGCTCTCTATGCCTATAGTGCAAACACAGCACCACCTGCTGGATGAAAATACCTTATGTCTATCCATAAAACGCATGCGACGTACTGGACTAGCGCAGTTAGCAGTCAATCAATTCTAACACACTGACTTGTGGAAGGGGATACCGTTTGTATGAATATAGTTTGCATTATTTTAGGTCAGGAATTACATGTATTTAATGAATCCCTATAACTGTTTTGCAGATAATACTGGCTGAGTCATACATACGTCTATTTTGCTCATAACACTCTCTTATATGCTACCGATTTAAACCTCCATTCAGATAACAGATGTTGAAATGGAGAACCTGACAATAACGAGCGTGTATGAGCGATCGAGAAGGAGAGGTGACAAAAGGGTGAAGGAGACAGCGATCGAGTGCAGCGAAAGAAAGAGCTCACATGAAAGGCTGATCTGTTATTCATGCCGTGTTGCTACTGAAGCCCGAACCACCTTCCCTTGGCAAGGCCTGTGAAAGAAATTGCATAACCTGGCAGGCAACAGCAAAAATACAATTTTTTCCCACACATGGCTATATTATGCACTCTGGGCCTTTGCAGCAAATTGCCCTGCTTTCTGTCCTATTATATTAGGGTAATTGGAGGGGTTATGAGGCATGATTAAATTGTGGGTTGGGGCAGTGGGAGGCCAAGGAGGCGGTGGAGGTCCAGGCATGGTGCTGCACTGTTCCGGAATGCAAAAGTGCTTTGGGCCGGGGCTCGCTGCCAGCTCATTGTCTAGAAATACGAGCAGCAGTTGAAATGGCACTAATAACACAGCGTCAGCTCCGAGATATGTCTGCCTCGTGACGGAGAGGACAGTTGGCTGGTTCTACAGTCAGACACGTCGCATGGCAACTCTACTGTGACTCGGCTTGTTGGTCATTCAGAAACAACTGCAATTGTTATTCAGTAGAGCAACACAAACAGTGGCAATGGGAGTGAAATGGTCATTGCAGATGGGTGGACTTTTCGTACGCAGTTGATTGTTCAGTTTGAAATACATAGACCTAGACTTTTAGGCTATTACAGTTGAATCTTGATTAATGCACATCGGATGGGAAAACTCTCAAAGTGCAGTTCAGCAGTCACAAAACATACTTTAACCTCTGTGAAGGTGGGGTTCAGGGTTCAGACATCCTTGATGACACCTTGATTGTTTTGGGGTCCTTTTGACACAGTTGATCCTTGCGGTTTTACCCCCCAGGCAACAGCATGCTAAAGAAGCCCAATGGTCTCTTACAAACACTCATGTTGGAGCTGCTGGAATGAAGTGAGCCCATTGATTTGTTCCTCTCTCTCAGGGCCGTGGGTCACTTCAATCAGGCCTGGAGATGCTTAGTGCTGCACTCGGCTGGCAAGGAACCCTATAATACCCCCTTGGACCGAAACCTTAACACTAGACCCTGAATGCTAATATAATATCACTGACCCCTATAAGTGGCCCTGTGTGGCTTAGTTGGTAGTGCATGGTGCTTGCACCGCCAGGGTTTTGGGTGCGATTCCCGTGGCCACCCATATGTAAAAATGTATAAAAGTGTCTGCTAAATGGCATATGTTATTATATACACTATATATCAAATAAAATATGTGGACACCCATTCAAATGAGCAGATCACCATGCGCAATGCCAAGAGTCTGCTGGAGTGGTGTAAAGCTCGCTGCCATTGGCCTATGGAGCAGTGGAAACGCGTTCACTGGAGTGATGAATCACACTTCATTCACCATCTGGCAAGTCCGACAGACGAATCTGAGTTTGGCGGAGGCCAGGAGAGCGCTACCTGCCCGACTGCATAGTGCCAACTGCAAAATTTGGTGGAGGAGGAATAATGGTCTGGGGCTGTTTTTCATGACACTACTAATTCAATGACAGTTCACATAACCTTAACACTATCCCAATCCTTAATAAACAAAACACCAATCCTTAATACTCCAACTGGCCATACAACACCAAACATGTAACAAACAAAATATACATGACCTAACCTCCACAGAAACTCTCTCCACTGCTAATAGTTGAAGATCCCAGCCAGGCTAGCTGTCAGAGTATGCTTGATGAGTAGGGGGAGTGGTCACGCCATCCTCAGCTGACACATTCAATCAGTCACCGTCTCAGATACCCAGCCTTGTGTCACAGTGAAGGATGCTCCAGACCATAGTTTTTCTTTTAAGAACTGACTTTGATAAAAACAATTATATGCTTAATAAAACCTGTGTGTGTGAATTTACATATGTGTGTGTCTGCGCATGTGCTCGCGTCTGTGTTCGTGTCATTCAGAGTCAATCAGTTGGGATTTTAGTTTGTGGGTGTGTGTCTGTGCATGTGAGATTGAGTGTCAACCATCAAACATCATGCACATTGTTTATTCTCTCACGCAGAGAGGGATGGATGCATAGTGTAGCGTATCGTCATGGATAGGTGGGCACGGTGTTGGCATACTGACAGATGAGTGTGAGATTCTGACAGCCTTACTCAAAAACTCGTTAATGCCACTGTGTGTTTCTGTGTGTGCGCGCATGTGTGTTTGTGTATGTGAAACAAAACAAGGTGAGTGTGAGGTCAGAATCCCTGTAGTCAGACAAAAACGGACCGCTGCATGCTTGTCTTATTTTAAGCTTATTTGGGCCTCCTAGGGGGCTGAGTCTTCTCGTTGTCCCGTCTGAGGCCCACCCTCAGTGCGGAGGCAGCAGTGCTTAATTTGAGCCAGATCCTGGCGGAACAGGATCAAGTACCTCTCAGTTTTGGACTGTTTCGTTCCGGAACCTATTTGCCTGGATCCGGTACCTCTTGGGCATGAAAAATTATTTTAGCTGTTTGCAATGTAAAAATTTGAATGAAAGCGATCAGAGTTAATTCGAGTTGCCTCTGTAATCCTAATGCCCCCTAAAAAACGTATTGTGAAAACATTGATTTTCAGCCCGTGACTGATTATTCTAAGAATTGATTTGGGTTGGGAGGCCCGGGTTTATGGTTTGCACAACATTGTAGCCTAGAGACCAATGCGTAGCTTCTGCTGTGGTAAGAGAGAGAAGCGTGCCTGTATCTCTCACAGAACTAGAATGGGATTCACTTTTGAATTTCTCTCTCCCTCTCTCTGCTCTGATAGACATGAGCCTGCAACTCATCTCTCCAGCGTAGCACTTCATAATTTATTTCCTTATAGAATCATAGCCGCGGGAAGGGTGCTGCTGTAAATTGAAATACATTTGCCAAAGGTATATAATTACTGCTGTCTGTTCAGAAATAACTTAAATCATTCAGAATACTACACCAGGAGAAGCCTATAATATTGTTGTTATTACCTAGCTGTGCATTGTGTGTAGCCCAATCACAAGGCATAGCCTACAGTCCGGAACGTGTGGCAAATGTCAGTGAATAGCATGCAGACAAAACAGGCCTTTATATTTCAAATACAATCACGGAAAAACCACAGGTTGGATAGCAACTGGCTCCTGCTGAAATGAGAAGACTCGAATCTCTGTAGAGGCTACCAAATCCAAATAGGCCTATTGAGTGAACAGCATTCTTTTACAAAGTACAACAAGAGAGATGGACTTTTGGCGCGTGCGCACCGGCCATCTCCGGTACGTGAGCTGCACATCATTGGGTGAGTGAGTGAAACTGGAAAGCTTTTTTAGGACTATAATTCCCTCCTCATATTGTACAATATGTGTCTCCACACACCTAGGCCTAGGCTGTTGATGGATTCAAGACAAGGTTGTTTTTATTGATCTCAGTTTGTCAGTATCAAAGTAGCCTGTCATTTCAATAATTTGTGTGATATATTAAAAAGATTATGCTAAAGTCTCAGTCATGTAAAATGACGTAGAATTGCACGAAATGTGTTTATTAAAGTTTTTAGAAAATCCCGGACCCGAAGCTAAAAAAATATTTCCCGATGTGTGCCACTTCTGCAAGCACCTCTACTGCTCTATACCATTACGCAAAAGCGATGATAATGCATGCAATGCTTTATTTTATTTATATATAACAAACTATCGTTTTGGCAAGTCGGTTAGGACATCTACTTTGTGCATGACACAAGTCATTTTTCCAATAATTGTTTACAGACAGATTATTTCACTTATAATTCACTGTATCACAATTCCAGTGGGTCAGAAGTTTACATACACTAAGTTGACTGTGCCTTTAAACAGCTTGGGAAATTCCAGAAAATGATGTCATGGCTTTAGAAGCTTCTGATAGGCTAATTGACGTCAATTGGAGGTGTACCTGTGGATGTATTTCAAGGCCTACCTTCAAACTCCGTGCCTCTTTGCTTGACATCATGGGAAAATCAAAAGAAATCAGCCAAGACCTCAGAAAAAAAATTGTAGACCTCCACAAGTCTGGTTCATCCTTGGGAGCAATTTCCAAACACCTGAAGGTACCACGTTCATCTGTACAAACAATAGTACGCAAGTAAAACACCATGGGACCATGCAGCCGTCATACCACTCAGGAAGGAGACGCGTTCTGTCTCCTAGAGATCAACGTACTTTGGTGCGAAAAGTGCAAATCAATCCCAGTACAACAGCAAAGGACCTTGTGAAGATGCTGGAGGAAACGGGTACAAAAGTATCTATATCCACAGTAAAACAAGTCCTATATCGACATAACCTGAAAGGCCGCTCGGTCTTTTGGAGAAATGTCCTCTGGTCTGATGAAACAAAAATAAAACTGTTTGGCCATAATGACCATTGTTATGTTTGGAGGAAAAAGGGGGTGGTTTGCAAGCTGAAGAACACCATCCCAACTGTGAAGCACGGGGGTGGATGCATTATGCTGTGGGGGTGCTTTGCTGCAGGAGGGACTGGTGCACTTCACAAAATAGATGGCATCATGAGGAAGGAAAATTATGTGGATATATTGAAGCAACATCTCAAGACATCAGTCAGGAAGTTAAAGCTGGGTCGCAAATGGGTCTTCCAAATGGACAATGACCCTAAGCATACTTCCAAAGTTGTGGCAAAATGGCTTAAGGACAACAAAGTCAAGGTATTGGAGTGGCCATCACAAAGCCCTGACCTCAATCCTATAGAAAATGTGTGGGCAGAACTGAAAAAGCGTGTGCGAGCAAGGAGGCCTACAAACCTGACTCAGTTACACCAGATCTGTCAGGAGGAATGGGCCAAAATTCACCCAACTTATTGTGGAAGGCTACCTGAAACATTTGACCCAAGTTAAACAATTTAAAGGCAATGCTACCAAATACTAATTGAGTGTATGTAAACTTCTGACCCACTGGGAATGTGATGAAAGAAATACAGTGGGGAGAACAAGTATTTGATACACTGCTGATTTTGCAGGTTTTCCTACTTACAAAGCATGTAGAGGTCTGTAATTTTTATCATAGGTACACTTCAACTGTGAGAGACGGAATATAAAACAAAAATCCAGAAAATCAAATTGTATGATTTTTAAGTAATTTGCATTTTATTGCATGACATAAGTATTTGATTCATCAGAAAAGCAGAACTTAATATTTGGTACAGAAACCTTTGTTTGCAATTACAGAGATCATACGTTTCCTGTAGGTCTTGACCAGGTTTGCACACACTGCAGCAGGGATTTCGGCCCACTCCTCCATACAGACCTTCTCCAGATACTTCAGGTTTCGGGGCTGTCGCTAGGCAATACGGACTTTCAGCTCCCTCCAAAGATTTTCTATTGGGTTCAGGTCTGGAGACTGGCTAGGGCACTCCAGGACCTTGAGATGCTTCTTACGGAGCCACTCCTTAGTTACCCTGGCTGTGTGTTTCGGGTCGTTGTCATGCTGGAAGACCCAGCCACGATCCATCTTCAATGCTCATACTGAGGGAAGGAGGTTCTTGGCCAAGATCTCGCGATACATGGCCCCATCCATCCACCCCTCAATACGGTGCAGTCGTCCTGTCCCCTTTGCAGAAAAGCATCCCCAAAGACTGATGTTTCCACCTCCATGCTTCACGGTTGAGATGGTGTTCTTGGGGTTGTACTCATCCTTCTTCTTCCTCCAAACACAGTGAGTGGAGTTTAGACCAAAAAGCTCTATTTTTGTCTCATCAGACCACATGACCTTCTCCCATTCCTCCTCTGGATCATCCAGATGGTCATTGGCAAACTTCAGATGGGCCTGGATATGCGCTGGCTTGAGCAGGGGGACCTTGCGTGCACTGCAGGATTTTAATCCATGACGGCGTAGTGTGTTACTAATGGTTTTCTTTGAGACTGTGGTCCCAGCTCTCTTCAGGTCATTGACCAGGTCCTGCCGTGTAGTTCTGGGCTGATCCCTCACCTTCCTCATGATCATTGATGCCCCACGAGGTGAGATCTTGCATGGAGCCCCAGACCGAGGGTGATTGACCGTCATCTTTAACTTCTTCCATTTTCTAATAATTGCGCCAACAGTTGTTGCCTTCTCACCAAGCTGCTTGCCTATTGTCCTGTAGCCCATCCCAGCCTTGTGCAGGTCTACAATTGTATCCCTGATGTCCTTACACAGCTCTCTGGTCTTGGCCATTGTGGAGAGGTTGGAGTCTGTTTGATTGAGTGTGTGGACAGGTGTCTTTTATACAGGTAACGAGTTCAAACAGGTGCAGTTTATACAGGTAATGATTGGAGAACAGGAGGGCTTCTTAAAGAAAAACTAACAGGTCTGTGAGAGCCGGAATTCTTACTGGTTGGTAGGTGATCAAATACTTAAAATTAATTACTTAAAAATCATACAATGTGATTTTCTGGATTTTTGTTTTAGATTCAGTCTCTCACAGTTGAAATGTACCTATGATAAAAATGACAGACCTCTACATGCTTTGTAAGTAGGAAAACCTGCAAAATCGGCAGTGTATCAAATACTTGTTCTCCCCACTGTGTGTGTGTGTGTGTGTGTGTGTGTGTGTTTTTTTTTTGTTGTGTGTGTGTGTATATATATAATATATGTGTTCCGGTACCTCAGGGCCCCCCAGGTCACCCCCCTCTCATAGTAATTTTCTTTCCCGGCCCCTCTCGATTTACACATTTAAGCAGTGGGAGGCAGTCTACTTTAGGCCCAGGCTTTGTAGAGGCCTGCACTGCAGGCGACTGGTCAAATTACACCAGGAGGAGAGAATCCCTCACGGGCCTACAGTAAATACACTGCTCCATGTACTGCTCCATGTACTGCTCCATGTACTGCTCCATGTACTGCTCCATGTACTGCTCCATGTACTGCTCCATGTTGCTCATGTCCTGTTAGCGTAATATAGCTGCTCTGTGTCGTTTTTAATGAAACAATAAAACATCCCATTTATTATAAAAGTAGGACTACTGCAAATAGAATTGGACTAAAAGAATGTATAGTTTTGTCAGAACAGAAATGGTAGACTGTTGGATGATTTGATAGGACAGTAAACCATGTTTAATGGTGTGAAGCCTCAAGGTTATATCAGTTTGAGGTGTTAGCCATGTCTATCTGTCTCTGGTGGCTAATTTAGGGAGTGACGGAAGACTGGCTTTGACATCATCTGGGGATGTTTCTGACTGAATAACTTTGACATTAAGGGAGCCCAGAGGAGTCAAACTTATGTGAGGACAATGAGTTTCAAAAGTGACTCACAAATCTCTGTCACATCTCTCTCACACTTTTGCACACACTCTCTGTTTCTCTCTCTCTCGCAAACATTCTCATACAAGTCAATATATAAATATACAGCATTTACAATGATCAACTTCAATAGCCTACAACTACTTTATAGACTACTGTATAGCTGTAAACCTAGCTGGTAGGGCTGGGGAGATTGAACAGAGGACATTATAACAGTCCGGTTCTGTGGACTCTTCCTTGACCAGACTACTAATGAGGAACATTAGTGTTCACTGTTCAGACCAGGGTGCCTGCCACCCTGCACACAGCACTAAGTTGCCCATTGTTCCCACTCAAGAGTGCCCCCTCTCCCACTTCTAATACCAATAACCAGGGGCGCAACTTTGGTTTTAGAAGTGGGGGGGACATAACTTAGCAGGGGGTCTAGGGGTCCTCCCATTTATTGGGGCTTTTAAAGCACATTTCCTGCATTTCTACACAAACTAATATGACCCATGGCCCTTCTAGCCGTCTCTATTTAGAACAACAAAAAGTAAGCTAACATGCCCAAAGTTAACAAGCTAGGTAAGAGATTATTAAATATGTTTAAGTGATTGATAAGACTGAACTAGATCAATGATAATTAAATAATCAATATTGCGTTGCACCTTTAAGCAATAGCCTAACAAATGAACAACTCTTACAAAAAAAGTACCAAGACTTAACTTTTGTTTGTCTTAAGACATCCTCTGTATCAAATTTCAGACAGACCAGCCAGCCTGAGCCACTTGCACGCCTAACCCCCACCAGTCTAGTCAATAACTCAACTCTCTCCCCAACACAACTTCCTTCCCATCTTTTTTTTAATGTCTCAAGGGAAAGGTTTGGAAAACAAAAGTTGAATGAAAACACAGATACACCTTCACATTAACACACAGAAACAGTACACCCTCCATATAATTAATATCATAGGCCTAATAGTACTGTAGAGCTCTAAATGCTGGTTACACAGTTTCTTCTGATAAGTTTCCAGTATCAACATTTCCAAGCAAACAAAAACAGGGAGAAGGGAGAATCTGTAGACATACTGAGATAAAAGAACATACTCATTGCTATAATTCAGCCAGCCTTCACAAGACCATAACATATGCAAATATGTCCCCTTTTGTGCTTTACACCTCCAGCAGAATAATACAATTTCTGAGTGCAAGATATTCAGTTTCACTGGCATATAGGACATTCTATGGATGGTCTTAAACTGCACCAATTTATGTCTGAGATTACATTAATATTACGGGGCAATCTAACATCTGTATCCATTCATCATCATCAATAGCATCTCCCAGGTCTTCCTCACATTTTTGTTTTATATGTTTTGTGTCATCGGGAAAAGCCTATTTTTACATTTTATGTCATTTAGCAGACGCTTTTATCCAGAGCGACTTACAGGAGCAATTAGGGTTAAGTGCCTTGCTTAAGTACACATCGACAGATTTTTCACCTAGTCGGCTCGGGGATTACAACCAGCAACCTTTCGGTTACTGGCACAACGCTCTTACCCACTAAGCTACCTGCAACCCTTGATACAGTTTGGAAATCAACATTAGAGGTTTGCCAGACTGCCTTAAAATAGTTTCAATCTTTGAAGCTTCTTGCCTGCCCAGTGTTTGCTGCACAGAGAGAATAAAGTGTTGTATCGGCAAAAGTTCACCTCTGCGCTGTCACAGACGGTTTTTCCCTGGCTGCCTGAACCTGGTGAGACCCCTGTCACCATCTGATCCTGCTCAGATGAGGCATGGCAAAGAATTACCTTGGTGTACATTTGCATTATACACTGCTAAAAAAAATTAAGGGAACACTTAAACAACACATCCTAGATCTGAATGAATGAAATAATCTTATTAAATACTTTTTTCTTTACATAATTGAATGTGCTGACAACAAAATCACACAAAAATTATCAATGGAAATCAAATGTATCAACCCATGGAGGTCTGGATTTGGAGTCACCCTCAAAATTAAAGTGGAAAACCACACTACAGGCTGATCCAACTTTGATGTAATGTCCTTAAAACAAGTCAAAATGAGGCTCAGTAGTGTGTGTGGCCTCCACGTGCCTGTATGACCTCCCTACAATGCCTGGGCATGCTCCTGATGAGGTGGCGGATGGTCTCCTGAGGGATCTCCTCCCAGACCTGGATTAAAGCATCTGCCAACTTCTGGACAGTCTGTGGTGCAACGTGGCGTTGGTGGATGGAGCGAGACATGATGTCCCAGATGTGCTCAATTGGATTCAGGTCTGGGGAACGGGTGGGCCAGTCCATAGCATCAATGCCTTCCTCTTGCAGGAACTGCTGACACACTCCAGCCACATGAGGTCTAGCATTGTCTTGCATTAGGAGGAACCCAGGGCCAACCGCACCAGCATATGGTCTCACAAGGGGTCTGAGGATCTCATCTCGGTACCTAATGGCAGTCAGGCTACCTCTGGCGAGCACATGGAGGGCTGTGCGGCCCCCCAAATAAATGCCACCCCACACCATGACTGACCCACCGCCAAACCGGTCTTGCTGGAGGATGTTGCAGGCAGCAGAACGTTCTCCACGGCGTCTCCAGACTCTGTCACGTCTGTCACATGTGCTCAGTGTGAACCTGCTTTCATCTGTGAAGAGCACAGGGCGCCAATGGCGAATTTGCCAATCTTGGTGTTCTCTGGCAAATGCCAAACGTCCTGCACGGTGTTGGGCTGTAAGCACAACCCCCACCTGTGGACGTCGGGCCCTCATACCACCCTCATGGAGTCTGTTTCTGACCGTTTGAGCAGACACCTGCTGGAGGTCATTTTGCAGGGCTCTGGCAGTGCTCCTCCTGCTCCTCCTTGCACAAAGGCGGAGGTAGCGGTCCTGCTGCTGGGTTGTTGCCCTCCTACGGCCTCCTCCACGTCTCCTGATGTACTGGCCTGTCTCCTGGTAGCGCCTCCATGCTCTGGACACTACGCTGACAGACACAGCAAACCTTCTTGCCACAGCTCGCATTGATGTGCCATCCTGGATGAGCTGCACTACCTGAGCCACTTGTGTGGGTTGTAGACTCTGTCTCATGCTACCACTAGAGTGAAAGCACTGCCAGCATTCAAAAGTGACCAAAACATCAGCCAGGAAGCATAGGAACTGAGAAGTGGTCTGTGGTCACCACCTGCAGAACCACTTCTTTATTGGGGGTGTCTTGCTAATTGCCTATAATTTCCACCTGTTGTCTATTCCATTTGCACAACAGCATGTGAAATGTATTGTCAATCAGTGTTGCTTCCTAAGTGGACAGTTTGATTTCACAGAAGTGTGATTGACTTGGAGTTACATTGTGTTGTTTAAGTGTTCCCTTTATTTTTTTGAGCAGTGTATTATCCATGAATAGAATCAATGGTTCAGTATTTGAAATGACCATTATTCCCAGATCCCAGACTGTAGCCTTCCCATCAACTCAAGATGGAACTTTGTAGACATTAACTAATTGTTAAAATATACTGCAACATATACCTGAGCTCTGTAGACTGGACTTCCCTGACTGTCTGACCCTGCAGGGACACCTGTCACCATCTGATCCTGCTAAGACATGATGAGCATAGTGTTGTGTACTGACTGCACCATGACAGTGAAGCCTGTAGAGCTGTTTATACCGTGTCAGTGTGAAAAGTAGGGAATTAGCTAGGGAAACTGACAGATCAATAACGTTTCATTATTATACTGACTATTAAAAACTAACATTGCGCTGAAAACGTCAGAATATCGGTTTTCAATCGTTTGGCAGCTGGTTTCATCGTTTGATTCAGGTCTAGTGTGATTGAGCAAAAATAATCGCTAAAGTTAGTGAGCTAGCTAGCTAATCTTAGCCATATTTTGGCTAGCTCTAGCTAATGGTACATCATCAAATGACTTCTCTTGAACCAGGACAAAACAAAGGCTACAAAACATTTCCATACACACAACAGCAGTTTGATACTGCTACCTGACAGATAGCTAGAGGCTAGCTAGAGCTGAACTGACTGTGGTAGCTAACTAGCTGCTAGTAGTTCATTCACTTCAGTCGAGAGGGGATGAAACATTTGCTAATGTAACGTCAGTTACTAATAGCTCAGCACTGGGAATACATACAGCAGTTACCTTGCCAGCTAGATCAGTCAATTAAAGAGTAGCCAGTTTCTGCTCTGCTTGCTTTTACAACTCAGAGTCAAAGCGCAATACAGACAGCAGCTGCCTCTGATCTCTCCTGTGCTGGTCCTATATGCCAGCCTTTCAGGAGCTTTGCTTTCACACAGCCTGTCAGCACGCTATGTAGTGTCCCTGTGGTCCTAAATCCAGCCGTCTGAAACCAGAAAACAGCCTACCCGACCGCTCTGAGGCGTCGGCATGGTCCTAAAGCACACCTGCGCCGCGGTTTGTATCACAGTGCAATGAGAAAACTGTGGGGGACAAATATGCTATTTTAGAGTGTGTGTGTGTGGGGGGGTCATGTCCCCAGTGAAAGTTGCGCCCCTGCCAATAACTATGGGCCTTACTTGGAATCCCAATATATTGCTGACCTTTGGGGTAGACTGTGGATGCACACACTCACTCACACACATACCAGGCCCCCTAGGAGAATGCTGTTCGTAGATGTTTTCTGTGATCCAGCCAGCACTCTCCTCTGGGAGACAGGCCAAGGGATTAGCTTCAATAAGTAAGTAGCTGAACACTGGCATCTGTTGCGTTTTCTCAGCAAATGTTGGTAACTGCTTCAACTCATTGTTTCATTTGGTTGATCTGAAATATTGCATTGCGATAAATGGAAAATGCCTCTAATAGATCATAGATTCAGATTTCTTATTCGAAAATGCATGCATGGTGAAGCACTGCATTTGACTTGGCCTAGGTACTCGAAATACAGGTCTAATGATTTAGATCAGTTCTGATTCACTGCTCTGAAAAAGAATGTCAAGTACATTGGCAGCCCGGTTTCCTTCTCTGTAATCAAATGCGTCAACCATTTTCTTTAGTCAAGAAACCTGGAGTTTACAAGTCTGAATGATAAACTGTAACTGTATAGCAATCATACTTATATCAACCACCTACTGTTTTGAGAAACCAAACAAGTATACCCTGATGAGGGTACAGTATGTTCAAATAAACGCTTTTAGACTTACTCCTATTCCAAAGCACCCTGGCCATGTAACTATGGACGACCGTCTTACTGAACATAAGATGCAAACCATCAGCATTCTTCCTCATCCCCCAACAAAGACTATTTGATTTGTCTAATTGCCTCTCTGATGTCCACAATCCCTTCCATTGTGGAGAACCAGATGGATGCTCCAGCTAGCTGAATCAGTGTCAGCTTTGTACCAGCAGCCCTCAGTGCTCTCTCTCTCTCCCCCTCACCAATGAAAGCTGGTGTTGTCTCCTAACAACACTGACAGTGATGGACGGCAGGAGCTGGGTTTCGCCCTCCTCTCGTCCTGCTTCCACACAGATATGCAGCCATGCCCACTGTCCCTGCTCTGACAATAGCAATGGCTCTTTGAGAGGAGAATAAGGAGGTTTGAGGCTGAGGAGGAACCCCGTCAAGAGTCTATTGTCATTGTCAAGAGTAAATGATCATATTCATGTCCTGTAGGATGTAGTGCCATCCAATTGTATTGATTGACAAACCTATAGTGCTGACCTCTAATTATATCATGTCATGGAGATGAATAGATCATAGGAAACAGTCATGTTTTTATGTCTGACCTGTTGAATGTGTATACCATATTGTTCACCTCAAACTAAACCATGAAGTCCTTGCGCTAAATGATATACATTGCATTCGGAAAGTATTCAGACCTTTTTACTTTTTCCACATTTTGTTACGTTACAGCCTTATTCTAAATCTCATCAATCTACACACACTACCCCATAATGACAAAGCGAAAACAGGGTTTTAGAAATGTTTGCAAATGTATTACAAATAAACATACCTTATTTACATAAGTATTCAGGCCCTTTGCTATGAGACTTGAAATTGACCTCGGACGCATCCTGTTTCCATTGATCATCCTTAATGTTTCTACAACTTGATTGGAGTCCACTTGTGGTAAATTCAATTGATCGGACATGATTTGGAAAGGCACACACCTGTCTATATAAGGTCCCACAGTTGACAGTGCACGTCAGAGCAAAAACCAAGCCATGAAGCTGAAGGAATTGTCCGTAGAGCTCCGAGACAGGATTGTGTCAAGGCACAGATCTGGGGAAGGGTACCAAAAAATGTCTGCAGCATTCAAGGTCCCCAAGAACACAGTGGCCTCCATCATTTGGCCAAACTGAGCAATTGGGGGAGAAATGCCTTGGTCAGGGAGGTGACTAAGAACCTTAATGCAGGGAGGTGACTAAGAACCCAATGGTCACTCTGACAGAGCTTCAGAGGTATTTATTTATTTATTTATTTCACCTTTATTTAACCAGGTAAGCCAGTTGAGAACAAGTTCTCATTTACAACTGCGACCTGGCCAAGATAAAGCAAAGCAGTGCGATAAAAACAACAACACAGAGTTACATATGGGATAAACAATAACACAATAGAAAAATAAATCTATATACAGTGTGTGCAAATGTAGTAAGTTATGGAGGTAAGGCAATAAATAGTCCATAGTGCAAAATAATTACAATTTAGTATTACCACTGGAGTGATAGATGTGCAGAAGATGATGTGCAAATAGAGATACTGGGGTGCAAATGAGCAAAATAAATAACAATATGGGGATGAAGTAGTTGGGTGGGCTAATTACAGATGGGCTGTGTACAGGTGCAGTGATCGGTAAGGTGCTCTGACAACTGATGCTTAAAGTTAGTGAGGGAGATAAGTGTCTCCAGCTTCAGAGATTTTTGCAGTTCGTTCCAGTCATTGGCAGCAGAGAACTGGAAGGAATGGAGGTGTTGGCTTTGGGGATGACCAGTGAGATATCTGCTGGAGCGCATACTACGGGTGGGTGTTGCTATGGTGACCAATGAGCTAAGATAAGGCAGGGATTTGCCTAGCAGTGATTTATAGATGACCTGGAGCCAGTGGGTTTGGCGACGAATATGTAGTGAGGGCCATCCAACGAGAGCGTACAGCTCACAATGGTGGGTAGTATATGGGGCTTTGGTGACAAAACGGATGGCACTGTGATAGACTACATCCAATTTGCTGAGTAGAGTGTTGGAGGCTATTTTGTAAATGACATTGCCGAAGTCAAGGATCGGTAGGATAGTCAGTTTTACGAGGGCATGTTTGGCAGCATGAGTGAAGGAGGCTTTGTTGCGAAATAAGAAGCCGATTATAGATTTAACTTTGGATTGGAGATGCTTAATGTGAATCTGGAAGGAGAGTTTACAGTCTAACCAGACACCTAGGTATTTGTAGTTGTCCACATATTCTAAGTCAGACCTGCTGAGAGTAGTGATTCTAGTCGTGCGGGTGCAAGCAGCGTTCGATTGAAGAGAATGCATTTAGTTTTACTAGCGTTTAAGAGCAATTGGAGGCTACGGAATGAGTGTTGTATGGCATTGAAACTCGTTTGGAGGTTTGTTAACACAGTGTCCACAGAGTTCCTCTGTGGAGATGGGAGAACCTTCCAAAAGGACAACCATCTCTGCAGCACTCCACCAATCAGGCCTCTATGGTAGAGTGGCCAGACGGAAGCCACTCTTCAGTAAAAGGCACATGACAGCCCGCTTGGAGTTTGCCAAAAGGCACCTAAAGGACTCTCAGACCATGAGAAACAAGATTCTCTGGTCTGATGAAACCAAGATTGAACTCTTTGGCCTGAATACCAAGCGTCACATCTGGAGGAAACCTGGCACCATCCCGACGGTGAAGCATGGTGGTGGCAGCATCATGTTGTGGTGATGTTTTTCAGTGGCAGGGACTAGGAGACTAGTCAGGATCGAGGCAAAGATGAACGGAGCAAAGTACAGAGAGATCCTTGATGAAAACCTGCTCCAGAGCGCTCAGGACCTCAGACTGGGGTGAAGGTTCACCTTCCAACAGGACAACGACCCTAAGCACACAGCCAAGACAACGCAGGAGTGGCTTCGGGACAAGTCTCAATGTCCTTGAGTAACCCAGACAGAGCCCGGACTTGAACCCGATCGAACATCTCTGGAGAGACCTGAAAATAGCTGTGCAGCGATGCTTCCCATCCAACCTGACAAAGCTTGAGAGGATCTGCAGGGAAGAATGGGAGAAACTCCCCAAATACAGGTGTGCCAAGCTTGTAGCGTCATACCCAAGAAGACTCGAGGCTGTAATCGCTGCCAAAGGTGCTTCAACAAAGTACTGAGTAAAGGGTCTGAATACTTATGTAAATGTGATATTTCAGTTTATTTTTTACGTCTAAAAACATGTTTTTGCTTTGTCATTATGGGTTATTGTGTGTAGATTGAGGGTGAAAAACCTATTTAATCCATTTTAGAATAAGGCTGTAACGTAACAAGATGTGGAAAAAGTCAAGGGGTCTGAATACTTTCCGAATACACTCTATGCTTGCATACATATGAGAACATGACCAGTGACTCCCTGACTCTCTTCCTATACCCACACTAGCACACTACCTAGTATGAAACAATATATAGGGGGGTGCATTCTGCGAAGTATGCTAGTATAGACATACCTGACGTTTGACTGACCTTGTCTCTCCTCTCTCTCTGCAGGTTATGCTTCATAGTTGCTCTAGGTTACCTCAGCTTCTGTCAGATCACCCGGGTCTACGTCTTCGACTACGGCATGTACTCTGCAGACTTCACCGGGTAAGTATTAGGTGTTGTGTTGACAATCAATGACATTCAATGACATTCATAGGCATTGGCATGGAAAACCAGCAAACCTGGTGGTCATCAAAAACAGGAGTTGAATGACCATGGGAGTCTAAATATCACTAGTACCACATATCCAGCTGAGAAGAAAATCCCAAACTCCAACAACTTTTTCATACACTTAAATGTTGTGTAATAACAGGATGTTGAATCTAGTGAATGGGGAGTGTCAGTGAATGGTTGTGTCGCAGTATTATCGGTACCCCAGGGGTACATTGTTCCACCTCCTCCGGAGTGTCTGGTGAACCAGACAGCCACACACACGCGCTAGGGCGGGGGTGGCCAGTTGCTAAGCAACCCCAGTAGGAGACCCATGGCATCACAAGTGCAGACCTCCCTCTTTTCATTTCTTCTTTCATCCTCTCCATTCCTTTCTTCTCTAGTTTATTTCCTCGTACTCATCTTTTTTCATGAAATGCCAGTGACTAAAAGTTTGGAAATATCTAAGGCCGTGTCATTTCATGCAGCTTTTGTATTCTGATCATAGAATTCCGAACATGTCATACGTCTACACCTACATTTAAATGTATCTACCGTGCCCACATTGTGTCGGAATTCCCGCTATATTCAAATGTAGCATGCATTCTGCAAACGGTGGAACAGGCTAAATCTGATAATAACAAAACAACAACTTGATGGCAGTAGCCAACTACTGTAGCTAACTAGCCAGCTAACCTCTTTAACTAGCCAGCAAGCTAGCTAGCAAAGCTAACGGGATTGCAAACAGGTTAGGATAACTCTAGCATCATATTTTTTCTAAATAAGCTAGCTGGCTAGCATTTATGAAGCCTGCAAACATGTTCCTCACACGCTAGGAATGTTATCTTCCAACGTTTAATGAAAGAAGGTGCATCTCGCTCCCAAAACATACGTTTTCTGGATACTTGTGGGTGGAGTGCTAATGCCGTCGCCCACTGTATGTGCTTTCGGTAGCCTGATTGCATCCAGACTGAGGAGAAATCTGCACACAATGCGTCTCTGATCACCTCCTGAAGTGGCCAGCCAGATCTGAACATAATATGACCACAATGCAACTTGAGCATCTAGACCTGTCTTTTCAATGCGATCGTCGTATTCTGATAGCAGAAGTCGCATGTAAGTGTCAAGTGTAGAAAAGTCACGGAATATCATCAAGTCAACCCTAATTGAATATTTGTAGTTTCTCTCTGGCTTGGACGATTAGGGCACAATCTATTCCCCACAACATATTAATCTGCTACCAGTTATAACCTGATACAAGCTTTTGGGTGTTATATCATTTTGAACAACTGATTTTCTGTGCAACCTTACAGCTAATGAATCTTAACATTTTTAAGGATTGTCTTTAAGATTTCACCCCACAGTTCTTCTCTGTCACATGGTATTACATACTTGACACTGTGCCATGTTGTCTTTAGGGGATGTACAAAAGCATACCCATACTTAATAGCAGCAAGAAGTCAGTCAGTTGCATTACACAGAGTGATGGTCTGCTAATGCACGTTAGCTACAGCAGTGCTCCCAGTGCGTGATGGTAAATGAATAATGTATGCCTGATGGAGATGGATGTTATTTTATGGGATGTTTATATAATATGTAACGAGAAGAAGCTTGTTCCAGTGTAGGTGAGCAGAGGCAGTCGGGTGATTATAAGTTGATGTGATTGGTTCCTCTCCTCTCCTGTGTTTCTCCTATAGGCCAATGATGGTCATCACTCAGAAGATCACCAGCTTGGCGTTTGAGATACACGACGGTGAGACGTGTGTGTGTGTACTTGTGTGTCTCTAACTAAGGAACTGAGTCATGGTGATAGAACATATCATTTTGTCATTGATAAGGCTGTCAAGGCAGGTGCCTGGGAGATGAAAGCAGCAGCAGAGAGATAACACAGTGCTGCTCTATTTCCTCTCGCCCAGCCAGCTAAAGCTATGCATAGTGAATACGATCTGCAGTCCCCTTTTGAATAGAAACAAGAAGTCAGAGGGGATATGAACGTCTCATTTTATTGTTTTGGTTTCATCTGCAAGGTATTTTCGAAGGCGAGTTTCCATGTGTGTGTTTGTCTCCTTTTCACCTTGCAGACAATAAATAGTCCAATTTATATCCAGTTTCTCATTTTATAATTTTTTAATTGAAAATAAACAATATATACCTTCAAATTGGTTTACATTTTTAAAACCTCTCTTTGGGAACAGTATATTTCATAATACAGTATTGATACTGTAGTGCTTGTATGGTGAGTATGAAAAATGTATGCACTCACTAACTGTAAGTCGCTCTGGATAAGAGCGTCTGCTAAATGACTCAAATGTAAAAATGTGAGGAATTTTTACAGAGTGGACTCAGTCAAGTGAGCAGGGGTGGCTTGGTAAACAAGCTTATGTAACGAGGAACGTTACACACTCTCCCTTCCTCTCCAAGTTCCTCTGTAAGCCTTTTCCTCTCCCCTACACCAAATCATCCATAATGTCAGATACTGTATGCATAGAGAGAAGTGTGTGTGTGTGTGTGTGTGCGTCAGTGTGGTGAATGGGGATTACATGGCTGTACTCCTTTGAAGTCCTGTAAAGTAGAGCGTCAGTTTTGGAAGTCTAGAAGTAGCCAATAGGCCACAGCAGCTAATTAAGGATGGGGAGATGGGCGACAGGATTAGAATGAACGAGTGTAAGAGAGGCTTAGGGGAGTTGAGGCTGACCAGCTCCTCCACTTCAGTCACATGGCTTCAGGGTGTGTGTGTGTGTGTGTGTGTGTGTGTGTGTGTGTGTGTGTGTGTGCGCGCATCAAGTGTTTTAATTGCAGTGTAGGCTACTGATACTCCTCATAAGTAATGAACATCTAAGACCATAATCCCTATTCTGTCTGATGTCACAATGAACACTGCATGTTCTTTTTCTGTAGAGGGAATCATGTAATGCAGTGGTATTTAAACTTTTTCAGTGGGGACCCCATGTTTTTCACCGGAAATTATGGGGACTTTTTTTAAAAACAATTTCTGGCGACTCCACCTCAAATCTAATGATGCAACCTTAAAATCGTAAAATTCTGATTTTTACATCAACAAATACATTTTTATCTCTTATCAAAATGAAAATAATCCAATAAATACATTTACTCAATAACATTTTATTTTTTAAATGATATTCTTCAAAAACGTGTGTATTGTCCCATACAATAATAAGTACCGGTAATCTTAAAAATAAAAAATATAGTACGTGACGCATAGTGTAATCACTTGGGTGCAGAGTGTGCACCCAAGTGAATGGGAAAGGTAGGCAACATCAACAATTATGTACTCAAAATGATCAAATTAGACTTTGCCCATCTTTCCAATTCATTTGGGATTGAGGCATATGGCTGGACCAACTAGCCAGTTTATAATAGCAATAAGGCACCTCGGGGGTTTGTGGTATATGGCCAATATACCACGGCTAAGGGCTGTATACAGGCACTCTGCTTAAGCATCGTGCCTAATTTTATTTTTTATTTCACCTTTATTTAACCAGGTAAACCAGTTGAGAACAAGTTCTCATTTACAACTGCGACCTGGCCAAGATAAAGCAAAGCAGTGCGATAAAAACAACAACACAGAGTTACATATGGGGTAAAACAAAACAAAGTCAAAAATACAACAGAAATACATATATATACAGTGTGTGCAAATGTTGCAAGTTATGGAGGTAAGGCAATAAATAGGATATAGTGCAAAATAATTACAATTAGTATTAACACTGGAATGATAGATGTGCAAGAGATGATGTGCAAATAGAGATACTGGGGTACAAATGAGCAAAATAAATAACAATATAGGGATGAGGTAGTTGGGCGGGCTAATTTCAGATGGGCTGTGTACAGGTGCAGTGATCGGTAAGGTGCTCTGACAACTGATGCTTAAAGTTAGTGAGGGAGATAAGTGTCTCCAGCTTCAGAGATTTTTGCATTTCGTTCCAGTCATTGGCAGCAGAGAACTGGAAGGAATTGCGGCCAAAGGAGGTGTTGGCTTTGGGGATGACCAGTGAGATATACCTGCTGGAGCGCAGACTACGGGTGGGTGTTGCTATGGTGACCAATGAGCTAAGATAAGGCGGGGATTTGCCTAGCAGTGATTTATAGATGACCTGGAGCCAGTGGGTTTGGCGACGAATATGTAGTGAGGACCAGCCAACAAGAGCGTACAGGTCACAGTGGTGGGTAGTATATGGGGCTTTGGAGACAAAACGGATGGCACTGTGATAGACTACATCCAATTTGCTGAGTAGAGTGTTGGAGGATATTTTGTAAATGACATCGCCGAAGTCAAGGATCGGTAGGATAGTCAGTTTTACGAGGGCATGTTTGGCAGCATGAGTGAAGGAGGCTTTGTTGCGAAATAGGAAACCGATTCTAGATTTAACTTTGGATTGGAGATTCTTAATGTGAGTCTGGAAGGAGAGTTTACAGTCTAACCAGACACCTAGATATTTGTAGTTGTCCACATACTCTAGGTCAGACCCGTCGAGAGTAGTGATTCTAGTCGGGTGGGCGGGTGCAAGCAGCGTTCGGTTGAAGAGCATGCATTTAGTTTTACTAGTGTTTAAGAGCAGTTGGAGGCTACTGAAGGAGTGTTGTATGGCATTGAAGCTCGTTTGGAGGTTTGTTAACACAGTGTCCAATGAACAGTCGTTTCCCATCTAGTAGATACCCATAGACTTCCAGTTATTGTGCTAAAGCTAGTTAGCATTGGCTCACGAAACTACCTTGATCTTCCTTCATACTGAACACAGACACATACAAATTATATCCATGAGTTCATCTGACTATGGGGAAGTAGATCAATGCCAAAATCCCGAAGTATCCCTTTTAAGGTCTTACAGTTGCGTGTGTGGTTTTTGCAGCTGTTTGGTTTTAATGAGTGCATTTCGCAAGTGGCTAGTTTGCATAAACTACCTTAACAAACAACTGAAAAGGTTTTGCCTGCAAACTTTGGTTTTGAATCGTGACGTTCTGGCATGTCTGCCTCGTGATTTGTTGGGAGAGTCCCCGGTATATTTTTTCTTATCGATGTAGACCGTGACGTAGTTCCTCTATGCCAAAAGAGTCCATCATTGAAACCAGACCCTAGTTACTGTGTTGCCTAGGGTCGGGTTTTCAAGACTACCTCAGTCTCACTACCGCTAGCACTCTGACTGAGGCAGATGGAGATGGGCTCAGGCCATAGCTGATTTAGGCACTGTACATTTTAGGGGAAGAGAACAAAACCACAAATCACCACTGACAATGCTAGCACGGAGCTAGCTAACACAGTTGATCTGTGTACTAGGTCATTTTCCCTTTAAGTCTGTTTTTCCCTCTTTTTCTCTCTCTTTCTGTGCCGCACACATTTGTAGCTGAAGAAATGTTTTGCATATGACTTATTCCAATTATTAAATGTTGCTGAGTGACCAAGGGAGCACACAGCAATTAGGCTAGCCTGTAGCTGCTGTGCTGGAGTGATCTGATCTCAAATTAGGCTATATTACCACATAGGGTTGCAAAATTCCGGTAACTCTCCCAAATTTCTGGTTGGAGGATTCCCGGGATTCCTGCTTATTCCTTTGTAATTCCAGGAATCTTCCAACCAGGATTTCTGGAAAACCGGGGAATTTTGGGAAAGTCACCAGAATTTTGCAACCCTATTACCACATCAATTTACTGTATCTCTGAATGGTATGCTCAGAGAGATATGGTTTATTATATTTCTTTGGTTAGACTATAACAACTAGCCTGTGGTCATACAGCATCATGTTTAACGGCATCTAAGGTTCCAAAGTGAATTAAGCAATAAGGCCGGATGAGGTGTGGTATATTGGCCATATACCACAAACCCCCAAGGTGCTTTATTGCTATTATAAACTGGTTACCAACTAAACTAAACAGTAAACAAGTATTTTTGCGTCATACCCTTGGTATATTGTCTGATATACCACAGCTTTTAGCCAAACAGCATCCAGGACCCAAACGACCCGGGTTATAATAGGATATAAGGAGAGAAGAGACTGGCTTCCTCCCAAATGGCACCCTATTCCCTATGCAGTGCACTACTTTTGACCAGGGGCCCATCAAAAGCAGTGCACTGTATTGGGAATAGGGTACCATTTGGGACTCAGACACTGTTTAGCGTTGAGCCATAATGAGTCTGAACCTGCAGAACGGATCAGTGTGAATCACTGAGTGTGTAATTATATGAGTGGTTCTGATAACAGCTTGGCTTCACCCCTAAAACATCAGTCTGAGACGCTAGTGCTACAGCTTTCAGCTTGATGAGTCTCACTAGCTTAGCTCTCATGACCCTGTGCTGAAATTTTTTTTTTTTACTCTATTGTATTGCAATCAACACCTGATAAGTGAATAATATTTTGTCAAATTCAAATGCATATATACTTCTTACTTACTGTATTAAGAGTTGACTATATATATATTTTTAAAACGGTTGTCAAAGGGTTGTGATTGGTTGGGTGCAGTCATGTGACCACACTCTCTGTGTTCCCGTAGGCTTGATGAGGAAGGAGGAGCAGCTGACCCCCAGTCAGAGATGCCTAGCTGTAAGGTATGTGTTTCAGGTATGTTTTTACTCTCCCAGCTTGACTAGAGACAGTTCTACTGCCGTACTCAAGAAAGCTATGAGCTAGGTAGTAATATGCTTCCTGGGAGGG